>NC_142930.1:106313175-106435675 GCF_046866305.1 Octopus bimaculoides | reverse complement strand
GTCCCGAATTGAATGATAATAAAATTACTTCAAATATAAGGATAAAACTTTTCAAAAAAAAAAAATTCTATTAATGGCCTGCATATTATTATACTTCTCAAGGTGAAAATATAAACAATTATAAATAAGGGCAAGAGAAAAACTTTCCCTATGCCAATATGCTGAAAAATAAACCTTAAATCATATGACCACATACAATATTTTTCACTTTTAATACACAGCGTGCTGAATCGAGGAAAGCAAGCTAACAGAATTTTTTTTTTAATATTCGTTATTCCTGAATCGGACTGATTTCTGGATTAACCCGCAAGGACTCTTCCTTCTTCAGCGAGAAACACGATTAGAAATAAATACATATAATATATATATATATATATATATATATATATATATATATATATATATATATATATATATATATATATATGATATTAGGGACAAAATCCAAAATTACAGGTAAAATCTCAATTAAAATCAATTTATAAAAAATTAAAATTAAATTGAGCTTTATAGATTAAAATATATATAGAATATATAGTATTAGGGAAAATAACCAAGTTTCAAGAACTCATCGATGAAAATCCACTGTCACATATAGAAAAAGTAATAATTAAAAGCACAATAAATGAGTATAATATAAAACAAAGTAAATATCATAAGATAAAGATAATAAAATGACTACACGTGCTTCATAACTAATTTTAAATAGAAAGGAAATTTAAATCGATTAAAATCAATTAAAATTATCGAAAATAAATTCTATTCAAAAATACAGCTAATCGTCAGGTCGTAAATAGAACAATAAATAATAAAGAAATATATATATCGACCAACAATAAGTACCAAATGAATTTATATAAAATACTTATTTTATAAAGATAGAAAAATTATTAAAAATATCAAAATATCAAAATAATAAACATTCCATAATCATCCCTTCATCCATTATAATATATGCTAACATGTATATTATATACAAAAAACAGCTTACATAAATTATTGTGAATTGGCTCCAATTTCTGGATTAAAGCAAAAAATAGCTTTTTCACTTCGTCAACACAATATGTATATAAAACTCTTAAAGACAGTATGGTGACAGCTGAAATACTGTTCATTATACGACTGAGCAATAACAACGTCCGAAGGTTAACAGATAAAAATCATTGCGCTATCACCTTTAACAGCTTGTGTTTCGTGTTTCCTAATGATCACTCACAGAGTTTTAGATTACAGTCTCTCTTTGACGGAAGTTGATTAAATTAGAATATCCTTCGATCGCACCTAACGGAACATCCTCTAAACATGGTTATCCACTTATGGACAGTACAGATATGTGAACAGCACCTATTGTTTTCTTCTGCTATGTAACACATTTTACATCACCGACAGACAAGACTGTTTACGCCACCACCAACACCACCAATACACATACAGCCTTCTAGAACTTGGTGTCATCCTACTTTTATATAGAGTAACAGTTCACAGTAGGCTTTTACGTCTGTCTTGTCGCTCATGCATATTGGAAACATATGACACTAGTCTCAGTAGAGAACAGTGAGGCTTCTCTGGTTTGGTCGATATATGGTAGTTTTCAAAACCACCAGATATATTACTTAATTACAAGCTATTTGAATACTGGCAGTAAAATTGGCCTGGAACAGTTGTTTGCTAATTGAAGGATTCATAGAATAATCATTATAGAAATAGAAGTCAACATATGCAGACAAAAATATATTTATATAACAAAACAAAATAAATATTGAAATAATGAAGAAATGAAACGGCAGATATATCTTATTGCTCAATATGCTTTCATTAAAGTTCTCTGTTACTGGTTAACTCGCATTTACTAACGTGGCTTTATATATATATATATGCGTACGTGTGTGTGTGTGTGTGTGTGTGTGTGTGTGTGTGTGTGTGTATACATGTATACATATATAAATATATATAGCTGTGTGTGTTTGAGTGTAATGTATATGTACATTATTTACATGTATGTATTTATAAATCTACATCTATCTATCTATCTATCTATCTATCCACTTATCTATCTATCTATCTATCTATCTATCTATATATCTATCCACTTATCTATCTATCTATCTATCTATCTATCTATCCACTTATCTATCTATCTATCTATCTATCTATCTATCTATCTATCTATCTATCTATCTGTGTGCGTGTGTGCGTGCGTGCGTGCGTGCCCCCCGCGCGCGCGTGTGTGTATTCTTAATGGCTTGCGGTTATATTTGTTTAATTTTCTAGTTGAATTATTTTTATCATCTGTATTCGCTTCATAAGTTATCTTAAAATATATTTTTTATTTAATTTTTTTTTTTCGAATTTTCGTGCATTATTTTCATGTTTTTACATATTTTGAAAATGTAATCGATTAGAGTTCATATCTATTCCTAGAGTAATACTGTGGTTGAGGGTCTATATTCAAACATACGTATAAGCATCCAACACCACAATACACATGCTCTCAGACACATGTATGTATTCAAACAAATCATTCACTCAGACAGAGATACGCATGTACATAGGCATTTAATACTGCTTGCAATACACAAAACTACCTAAAGAGATAAAGGAGTATGTATGCATGCATATATGTTTATGTATATAACTCATGCATATATACATGTATGCATGCCTGTATGTATGTATGTATATATGTATGTATGTATGCCTGCATGGATGTATGTATGTGTATGAAGGTCGAAAATTATACATTTTAAATGTGTACTTATTTTATAATTTTTTACTGCTGTAGACACACACAACTACACACACGCACACACACACACACACGCACACATACGCGCTCGCGCGCACGCACGCACACACACACACACACACACACACACACACACACACACACACACAGATAGATAAAATAAATCATTTCTGAAGTTGCTTTCCTAAGAAATGAAAATCGGTAATTAGCTTCCCTTCCTGCGTGTTCTACATACAAAAGTATGCCTACATATAGGTGTGTGCGTGCACATACATGCAAACATACAAAGCTGCATACGGAAATATATTCAAAGGTATACGTGGATATATATGTACGTAAATGTATATATGTGTGTGTTTATATATGAATTGTGTGTGTATTTATATATATATGTGTATATATACATATATATATATATATATATATATATATATATATATATATATATATATATATATATATATATATATAGAGAGAGAGAGAGAGAGAGAGAGAGAGAGAGAGAGATACGCGTATACATATATATGTATTAACATACTTATGCATAAATTATATATATGTAGACATGATAGTTTTCTTAGTGCAATTCATATTCTCTATCATTGGTGCATATATAAGTTAAAGGTAAGACCACATATTATACTCACATTATTAATGAAGGCAAATGTGGAGCTGACAAAATCGTTAGCAGCCTTATTTCCTGCTCATTGCGTTCGGAGTTCAGATACCACAGAGATCGACTTTGCCTTTCGGTATCGAATATATTTGTACCAGTTTAACACTGGAGTCGATGTAACAGGGTTCCTCCTTCCATCAAAATTCTGGCCTTGTGCGAAAATTAGAAAAATATTTTGATTGAAAGATATTGAATTTGCAGAATCGTTAGAGCATCAGGCAATATGCTGTGTAGCATTTGTTCAGGTTCTTCAGGTTCGGACGTAAAATTTCACCGGGAGCAAATTTACTTTTCATCCCTTCGATATCGATAAAATAATGTATAAACTTAGATAAACTTAGTTACGTTTCGACCAAAGACTGGTCCAGGCCATGTCTAACTTAATAGCACCACCTGATAGAATTACCTAAATCCTTTTTAAGTCAAGTTTTGTTTATGGCCCATTCAAGTAGTGAGTTCTTGTTGAGTGAGTTGTATCCAGGTATGGGTGGCTTATCTGGTATTCCTTGAAGAAATCTGTCCAGGTTCTGTTTAAAGGTGATGGGATCCTTTTCCTCTTTTATCAGTTTTGGGACAATGTTAAACAGGGAAGGGCCTGTTGATGAAAAGAAATTATGTCGCAGTGTACCTATATGGTGTGATCCTGAATTGGGCAGAGGACGTATGGCCCGTGCTCCCAGCCTTGGATGAACCTTGAAACTAATGTTCAGGTCGTTTGGGCAATGCTGGCGGTATATTCTCCACATCGTACAAATGATGTACTGCTCGCGGCGGTGCTGGAGAGAGTAGAGTTTCAAGGCTTTAAGGCGATCCCAGTAATCGAGATCAGTCATGCCTTCAATTCGTTTAGTGAGTGCCTTCTGGGGTGATTCAATCCTGAAGATGTTTTGTTTTGTATCGGGAGACCACAAGAGGCAGCAGTATTCGAGGTGTGACCGTACAAAGGACGCGAAAAGGGGAATGATGACACCTTGTTCTCTGGACCGGAAGGTTCTTCAGTTAAATACTAATTTCGATATGTAATTAACTAACCCACTTATCCCAAAATTACTGGCGTTGTTCCGAAATTAGAAAATATTGTTTCTTATCTAATAATTCTGAAATGTAGATGCGCTTAATTCTATTTGACTAATGAAATAATCAAGACATAATAATAGACCCTATATTCAGGCATAGTTGTGATCTAGTATCTAGATACTAGACCACAATATGTTAAAGTTCTGCAGAAATCATTAATAAGTCTATGTAAATGAACCATGCAAAATTAGATTGCTATGCAAACTCGCTTGCCATAGCGCAAACTATTGGCAGAAAGCTACTGGCCCATCCCTTGACTAGACATTATGTGTAAATTTTGCACAAGTTTTATCAACCAGTTTTTTCTTTTGTTTTTTTTTTTTGTCCAAACTTATTGAGATGCGGGAAACAAAGTGAGAGTGGGGGAAAGGTGCCGAACAACTTTTGATAAATATATTTGTGCTGTCTGCACAAATTTGTGAGATATGGCTTTATTAAAGAAGCATTCGATTCTGTTCTCCTTTCAAGGTTGCTTGAGACACTACACTTGGTAAAAGTATCTGTTGTCTTACATTCTGTCCTTGAAACACTCACAAGGATTTGATTAACTATTCTCACACTTGTAACAAAAAATAGAAAGACGTATCTAATGTTATAAATAATTCAACGAGAATATTCCGAGGAGACGATCTGTCTATGCTTCTGTTTACTTTAGCACTACATCCACTATCATTTCTTTCATGCGAATCCAGTGGCAGAGTAAAGCTAGGTGTTATACCAAATTATATTTTTGCTTCTCTTTTTCTTTATATTGGAACTAGCCGTTAGATTATCGCAGCATTTCTTCTGACACTGAGTTCCAATTTCGCCGGCGTCGACTTTGTCTTTCATCCTTTCGGAGTCGAAAAATAAGTACTAAATTAGTACGGGGGTGGTGACGTAATTACCTTATCACCTTTCTCTGAAATTACTGGCCTTGTATCAAAATCTGAAACTGATATACGTATTTCACTAAAGCTGCTACGTTTTGGTGCGCCATAATATTACTAAGAGGTGTCATTGTAATATTTAGGATCAACCTTAGGAATGGTTTCTTTCAAACAAAGGATGGAGATACATGACATATTCTTAAAGTGAATTTCTAATTTCTTTCTTTTTGATAGGTGGAAAATTTATCAAGTATTCGTTGGGTTTCATAATCGTGAGAACCGAGCGTTCCTAGGGTTGAAAGTAATATCAAAATAGGACACTGAAATTGGAATTTTTAATTTAAATATTTTGACAAAGTTATGGAAATCATTTCGAAAACTTAAGTTTTTTTTTTTTATAGTTAACAATTCCTGAAGTCCATTCACCATCACCTTTGTAAGGAACTTTCGAAATATTTAAGAACTAAGTATAAAACTAACCTTACAAAATTAGTAATTTCTGATAAATTCTTCACTACTAGACTAACATCAAATCTAGAAATTGAATTTTAGCTGAGAGTTAATTTCTACGGCTTCATTTCTTTTCCAGCTCTTCCACTGATTCTATCATAACGAATATATCGTCCACGTATATCTAGTTTATAACATATGTTCTGGAATGCTGCGAACGCCAGTCCAAGGGAAGACCCATACCTTCTCCATCCAATATGTATGTAACTTGCGTTGTGGATAGTGAAAAAGGTAATTTTACTATATTGGACACTAATAATTTGTTCAATATATTTGCCGGTTTTATAGGAGGTTTCATTATTTGATGTTTGTATTCATTATTTAATATTGTAATTATTTCTTTACCAATGGAACATTAATAAGCAGGCTTTCCTCTCTTTGCCGAGGGTGGAGATACTGCTTGCACCGTTGTTTCTTTTTTCAAGAATTCTGGGGAATCTTCAAATGACTGTATACTATTATTTTACCCCTGCATATTGATAACGTTATCTAATTCTTTAGCTAACTTGCGTGATTGTGAATGAATATGAGCAATCATGGCTCAGAGGTAGTTGTTTTGCTTATCTATTTTCATTGTTCTATGGATACTTGTGTTAGTTCTGCTTCAGTACAGCTCTTATTATGTGATAATCAGCATAACTATACAGTTAGATAATTCCATAGACGGTAGTTTATATCTCAATCAATACAAAATATAGTAACATGTCATATATGCTCTAATTACGTTGACCTTGTCTACTACACAGGAACAGAAGCTCATGATATTATCACTTAACCCATAAAAGTACAGTTGTTTCCATATATATATATATATATATATATATAACTATAACTATAACGTCACTAAAGTGACTAAGAGTACTAGTTAGCACCAGTATTGTTAGAAATAAGGGTTAAAACAACTCTCATTTTTAGCAACGGTGGTGCTAACTACTAACCTTAGTCACTTTAGTGACGTGTAAAGTTCTGCCTTTTGGTTGTAAATTGCGAATAAGCCACTTTTATTATTTCATATATATATATATATATATATATATATAAATATATATATATATATATATATATATATATATATATATATATATATATATATATATATATATATATATATATATATATATATATATATATATATATATATATATATATATATATATATATATATATATATATATATATATATATATATATATATATATATATATATATATATATATATACATATATATATATATATATATATATATATATATATATATATATATATATATATATATATACATATATGTATATATATACATATGAAATATTGAAATATTCAAAGTGGCTTATTCGCAATATATATAGGGAGAATTCACAAAAAGAAAAATCAAAAGACGAAGACAGGTGGTGTAGAAAACAAACAGATGTATTAGTATAACGCTCGGCAATTGAAAAAGTCTTTAACGTTTCGAGACTACGCTCTTCCACAGAAAGGAACACAGAAAAAATAAGGAGAGAAACAAGCAAAGGAAAAAAATGTGTGTAGTGGTTAACGATCTATCATGGCGAATGCCGGACAGAAGGGTCACACAGGAGAGCTAAGAATAAGGGGAGATAACAAAGTAGTAGTGTTCCCAAAACGAAGGTGCACGTGTGTAAGAGAGAACGTATGTGCGTGTGAAAGAGGGCTGGTAATCTAGACGTGTGCATGTGTGTATGTGTAGGTGTGAAAATGTGGGAATGGGAAATGGTCAGTGCTGGTGTGTGCGTGGTGGTGTGTTGTGATGTGATGTGTTGTGTGGTATGGTGTGATGGTGTTGAGAGGTGGGGGAGGTGAGAGTGGGGAAAGCACAGGTGGGGTGTGGGTTATGTTGAGGATGTGAGTAGGCAGAGGGTCGGAGTAGAGGTGGGGTAAGTGAGAGAGGTTGTAAGGGATAGGATGGGAAGGATGGGGAAGGTGGGGTATAAATGTGTAGGGGTGGGTATAAATGTGTAGAGGTGGGGTGGACTTATGAGGGAGGGTTGACAATGAAGGGGGGAGGGGAGACAGGGGAAGGTGGGTATGAGAGAAGAGAGAAAGAGAGGAAGAGAGAAAAGAGAAAGAGAGTAGGGGTGAAGAGAAGTAGGAGCAGAGCAAGAGAAGAGAGGTGGGTGGTAAGAAGTAGGAGGTAGGGAGAGAGGCAAGATGAAGAGGGGAGGAGGGTTGAGCCCATGTAGCGCAAAGGAGCAAAGAGAGAAGATTAATCCCTGTTCACGGCGCAAACTGGAGTCCGGATGGCCCCTATGCAACAGGTGTTGCAAAGAGTGACCGGTAGAGCGGAAACAGCGTGCGACTGGGGTGTCATTGCCGAGGCGAATGTCTCGGAGGTGTTCCGCGAACCAGTCAGCCAAGCGGCGTCCCGTTTGTCCGTTGTACAGAGAATGGCAGAGAGAGGAGGAGATGCAATAGATGATATTGGTAGATGTGCAAGTGAAGGAGTCGGTGATGTGATAGGGTCGATGATGGGTGTCGGTGAGGAGGGTGGTTTTGGAGAGGTAAGGGCAAATGCGGCAGCGTGGGCGGGAGCAAGGGAATGAGCCAGGTTGAAAGGTAGGTTTGGGGAAGAAGCTGTGGACCAAGGGGTCGCGTAGGTTGTGGGCTCGTTTGAAGGAGAGGAGGGGTCAGACTGGAGATGCCGGAAAGCTCGGAGAATGGTGCGTTGGAGAGGTAGAGTGGTGGGGTGGTAGGTGAGGGAAAAAGGGAGGCGGGAGACGGCAGGGCGGGTTCGGGGGAGAGAGCAGACGCACGGTCCACGGAACGTGCTCTGGCAAGGACGATGTGGATAGTGGTGAGGGGAGTTCCACGTAGGATGAAGTGGCAAGCCATGAGTTGAGACCGCGTCTCAAAGTCATGGTCGTCACCACAGAGCCTATATATATATGAAATAATAAAAGTGGCTTATTCGCAATTTACAATGTAATAGTGATTCTTATGGGCAAAGTGACATATAATGTGTGTGTTTGCGTGTGTTTGTATATATAAACGCATGTACACATATATATTCATATTTATACGCATTTATATATACACACACACACGTATATATATATATATATGTATATATATATATATATGTATATATATATATATATATATATATATATATATATATATATCATTATGTATATACATACATAAGTCTGTACATATATATGTGTGTATAAAAAGTAAAAAGTAAAGGATACAAAGGGAAGAATAAGACGGTTAGACATATGTATATATATATGTGTGTGTGTGTATGTGTGTATTTCAACAAACAATGCCACATACGCTGTTACACACACATAAACACTCACATGCACATACACATGAATATAGTAGATATATGCACACTGATTCATCAAGCACTAGGTAATATGATTTCCTGCATATGTGAATTTAATAAACGGGTGGAATAAATCTCAACTATACCACTTAATGAAAATGTAAAATATTTATCACAGGCTGCCACGGGACATCTAGATGTTTCGTTGACTACTCACCTGGTCAGGCGTTGTTGGACTAATGCCACTTACATGTTTGGCGCTACGATATATATAGAAATTGCTAATATTACGATTGATTGATGCATAAATCACAAACGAACTGGAAAAGGAAAGGTACATCAAATTATATCAATGATAAATAATAAATGTCTAAGGAAGTAAGAGAAATGTAGTTCATTTCATATAATATATATAAATATAATGATTAGGCTCTTTAAATACATGAGAGGAGACGCATACGAACTTAAGCAGTATAATTCTAGTTCATTACAGCAAATCAATGAAATACGATGTGAAAAACTATTTGGTATATATCGATGTTAAAACATAGCTTACAATTTACATTACATAAACAAATTACAGAACATTGTATGTATGTATGTATGTGTGTATGTATGTATGTATGTATGTATGTATGCATGCATGCATGCATGCATGCATGTATGTATGTAGGTAGGTAGGTAGGTAGGTAGGTAGGTAGGTAGGTAGGTAGGTAGGTATGCATGTATACAAGTATGCATGTATGCATGTATACATGTATGCATGTATACAAGTTTGTATGTATATAAGTATTACGAATATATATATGTGCGTGTACGTTTGTGTGCCCCCCACCACACACACATATATATATATATATATATATATACATACAAGCACACTCACAGGATCTCGATCTCTCTCACACACACCACACTCATATGTGTATTATTCTTAAACTAGAATATTATTGACAGTGACTTCGAAGTTTCGTCCACATGAGCTATCCTCAGACAGCTATGCATTGAAGTTATTCTTGGCTTTATATAGTCTGTGTTGAGATTAATTTTTCCTTGGGTATGTTGTTTTGAATGGAGTGGTAATTAGGTTGTAGGGTGGATTGTGATGGAGAAGTGTTCTAGAGAAATTTTTATTAATTAAATTTTGGGTTATGCTATTGTTTAGAATTTACACATACTTGTAGAATTTTGTAAGCATGGTGTTGATATTTAGAAGAGTCCGTTTTAGGTCATGGAATTGTTTAGTAGTGGTGTACCAATAGAATGTCGATAGGTACAGGAAGTTTTTGTAATTAATGGATGTGTCATTAGTTTTAGTTACTTTAGGATTCAATCCTTTGATTTGACAACGTAAATGTCAAAGTGTCAAAGTGTACACAGTATTTAAGCCTTTAGCATTCAGATTACTCTGTCAAATGTAACACTTATTTATTAACATTGTTTTCAAAAATAAGCATGCATTAACATGTAGCTTGGAGATTTTAATGAGCTAGCTGTTAACTTTTAGAATGATATTGTTGGGTTGGTGTGAGAAGCCACATCTGGCGAATTTGAAAATTAAAAGAGGTAGAATATTTCAACCAGATATAGCCGGTTTTAGTGCTAATGTTTTAAAACTTTATGATTGAGTGTGTCAACAGGTTTGCAATGGAAATGTGTAAGGGTTCACAAAAGAAGGTAAGTGGTATGTTTTAGTTGGTCAGTTTATTTACCTGTTGTTATTTAATGCATTTCCCATTTGTATTTGGAAGTTTGAGGCTTATTAGTGTAGCATGTCAAGATGTTGTTACTATCGCAATTTGCTTTCTTGTGCTTTGGTGTTCACAAGCGGATGTAGGAACATGTAAAGGTTGTTGGTTGGTATATTTTTCTCTAGCGATGCATTGGTCGATAGGCAATTTGATCAATATATAGAAACTTTAACCTTTGTGTTTTAGGGAGACAGAGTTTGTTTTTTGCTCTCGTTTGTCATTTTGTTCACTTTTTCTAACGTCCTGTACCTATATATGCATGCATATATACATATATATGTACGCATGTACATGTATGTGTGTATATATGCATGCATATATACATATATATGTACGCATGTACATGTATGTGTGTATATATGCATATATATATATATATATATATATATATATATATATATATATATATATATATATATATATATATATATATATGAATATATATATTGATGCGACCACCGAAAAAACAAATTAATGTTATATCCCTATCTCCCGAGCTGGGTTTTGAAACCGTATTCTGGTTGTTGAGGATAATGGTATTTCCTTTGTCTTGTGAACAAGTACAGCTATTTTTAGCGTAGGAGTGATCGGTGACCCTTTCCGGTCACCAAAAGTTCAGAAAAACAAGTGAGGAATTGTACTGAACTGACCCAGCTTTGAGAGGGGGTAAGGTAGCACTGTAAAGCTACGGTATTTGTGATAAACAAAGAATTGGCGCGAACAGTTGGTCAGAGGAGTGGGCATCAAGCAGTTGAGTACAGGAGTTGGCCGCAGCAGTTGGCATCAAGCAGTTGGCGTACGGAGTTGGGATCAAGCAGTTGGCGAAGGCAGTTGGCCTGAGAGTTGGATGAAGAACGTCAGCCAGTGAAAATGTCCAGCAGTTGATGTGAAGGCTAGCAGCCAACCAAGATGAACAGAGAGACTGACAGACAGAGGCTGAGAAAGAGAGAGCCTATGGTCAGAAAGGAACCAGTCAGCCGATAGGGACTGAAGCAATGAGAGAGAGGGACAGAGAGATGGAGCTGTGTGGCAGCCAAAAGATCGTAGTAGTCAGTTGGTCACTACTTCTTGGATTATAGTAGGAGTTTTGAAAGAAAGGAAATTATTACGGTGAAGGTTTATTCAAATATTCTTTAAAATGTACTTCGTCGTTACATGTGTTAAAAGAATTGTTAACTGTGATGTTAACTTAAAAGAAAAGAAAAGAAAGAACTTTGTGGCATGTTAATGGAATAGAAAAACAACGAAGTGAAAGAGCTTTTAATGGACTTGATGTACGAACTCTTGATTGTAAACTTGTGATTATGTAATGTTCTGAAACCTTTGCTAAATGTTATTTGAATTGTTATGCAATGTATTGATGATGTAATGTTTTATTCTGATGTTTGATGTAAAAAGAAAAAGTTAGTTCCGCTACCCAACGTATGGTCTCCGTGTTATTTCTTCCTCCTCCTTTTGCCTGTTGTCTTCGTTGCGTGCTCCGGCAGGGGCTTAGTCGTGGCGAACATCCCGACTCACTGAGCGTCGACGTTCGCGCGCGCGCGAGTTCTCTGTTCGGTTCTAGGTGCTTCCCGTGCGGGCATTCGTAACAATATTATATAATTGAACGCCACGCATCCATTTACAAGTAAGTTTTATATATATATATATATATATATATATATATATAGGGAGAGAGAGAGAGATGTTATTAATTCATAATAGAATATAAGGATAAAAATCACGTTAATGATTTTTATCAGGTTGTCAGTATGCTATAAAAGTTTATAGGCAATTTATACATTAAATTAATAATGATATACATATGCATATAATTATAATAAGGGAGCAAGGGTACAATGGGTAAATTGTCGTCATTTTATAGTTTTTAATTTCATACAGGCACATTATTTGTTTTTGATTTTGTCCACTACACAGTATAGTAGGATCAGTTGGGCACCGTCTGTGAGAAAAACATCACCATGATGCAATTCACTCTGCCAGAAATTTAAAAACGATATACTTTATTGCTTGGCTTTCGCACCGGAATCTCCCATACCAACATTTCAGAGTGTTTGGGTGTCAAACTGAGGACAGTGCAAACTGAGGACATGTACCGAAAGTGATAAAAATCAAACATCCAGTCAACGTCATGGTATTTCGACTGATCACTAGTGATGGCGGCGTTATGTTTCCCTTCATCTTCCCACACAGCCTCAGTCTCAATACGGAGACCTATATCCAGTGGAGCAGGTAGTGCTGCTCTGGTCAAGAGGGTGGCTGCTGGAAGACCTTATGTCTGGAAACAGGACTCTGCATGATGCCACACATGCTGGAGAACCCAGTCATGGATTTTAGACAATTTCTGTGACCACATCACCCCTAACATCTGGCCATCTAACTCTCTAGACTTCAACCCCTTTGATTATTATGTGTGAGGCGCAGTTGAGCGAGAGACCAACAAAACACCAAAGATGAACTGAGGCAAGGATTATGGCAGCATTCACCAACTTAAACAAGGAGACCGACCAGAAAATTTGCAGGAGATTCCGAAGTCGTCTGGAGACCGTGGTTGAAGCCAATGGCGATTTTATTGAATAAATGTACGGTTTAGTGTTTCAAGATATTGTTTGTTATTTTGGTAAATTTGGTAAATATATCTGTTAAAATGAGATGTCAGTATTATTTTCATTTTTGCATAATTTAGACGGCAGTTTATTCACCGCACCCTGTATATATATATATATATGTGTATGTGTGTGTGCCTGTGTGTGTGTGTGTGTGTGTGTGTGTGTATGCGTGCGTGTACGTGTATGTATATATACATGCATGTATATTCATATATATACATTTATACGTATATATCCATGTATACATCTATATAAATAAATACATATTTACATGCATATACATAAATACATACATACAAACACACACACACACGCACACACACATTATGTATATATAATATATATATATATATATATGCGTATATGTATTAGTGCTTTCATCATATGCCAAAGGTAATGGATGTGTATTAGAAAATGTACAGCTCGTGAGCAGAGGGAATTTAATTATCCCATGAAAATTCAAACCCTATCCGATACAGCACCATTGGTAAATTGAAGCACAAAAGAAGGATGATCGTATTTTATATATATTCTAAGTCACTTATAGCGTATAAATGTCATAAAATCCGGCATCGTGCATCATTTTTCATTTATCCAGAGGATATGAATGTAATTTCCAGGAAATTAAACTCACTCGTGATAATGGATTATTTTTTCGCAAATAGTTTTTGGCATATGAATTGTCAAAGATAGGCATATGTCATTGTTAAATTAGCTATTATTATTGCATACTCATTGTAACTTATAACTTTTTTTTTTATCTTTGCAATCATTGAAATATGCCATGAATGCTTTCAGCCTTTCTGTGTATATAACTGATGAAAATATTAACGTATAAAGCAAAACTGAGGCCAGAAATTTATTTATCAGAAAGTTCTGATCATGGAGTACATATTTACAAGCCTTTGTAAAATACATATTTTGATTTCTCATATTAGCGTAAGCCCGAAATTTAAGTAGTAATTACTATGTCAAATTAATACAATATTAGTTAGTAGTAGCAGAGGAAGTAACATGGTCCATAGAGAGCCAAAATGTTGGGTATGCATAAAATCGGGCGATTTGATTAAGCAAGTGTTTGGTATTTGTTTTAGTTACAAACCTGGTACCAATAGCATCGACTTTAAAATGCTGAATTTTTAATGAAATTGGACTAAAGATAATATTGTAACATGTTCAGTCTGGCGCCCTTCTTTCAGTCATTTCCAACTCGTTCAACTGAGCAACAACAATTGAATGAAATGGTAGAAAGACAATGGTTAGGTTACTGAGTAGTTAGCCGTCACGTTGCTGGGCTTATCTTGTCACTGAGACTTCGTGTTTCCTTGGTGAGTGAACCAATTCATCAAGCTATGAGTAGGCTTTATAGGAAAATGTAATAATCTATTTAGCTGTACATAGACATCAAATGGTAATAAAGTCTACCTAGTTGTAAGTAGGAACCTCAATAAGTTTCACATCTAAATGTAAGTCCAACTATAATATATATACATGGTGGTAACAAAAAAAATTCTCGGACTAGTTCTGTAGCTCTCTAACAGATGGCAGCACAAGGCTGTGTGTGCAGTGAGAGCTAGCAGTGACCTTCGTGAGGCAATGCACCGAGTGACATTGCTGTGTTTACTTCGAAAGTTGCGAAATTTGTGCTTTTGTGATCACGTGTATGCTGTAGTCTGCGATTTCGTCATAGACGGAAAGTTGGAACAAAGAGCCAACGTGAAATTTTGCGTTAAACTTCGGAGTCTGATACAGAGACATTGAACATGCTTCGGCAAGCTTACGGCAACGTGGAATTGGATCGTACGCAATGTTTCGAGTCGCACAGGCTCTTCAAAACGGAAAAACGTCCCTGTAAGACCTGCCATGAGCGCCAACCTCGGAAATGTGGAGAAAATTCATCACCATGTGCATGAAGATCGTCGGAGGACAATCAACGACATTTTAAAGCGTTTGAGGGAGGACATTCGCCGAAAGCAACCGGATCTGTGGAGCGCGAAGAATTGGATTCTTTATGACGACAGTGCACCTTGTCAGCGAGCTCTCCTCATTCGTGAGTTTCTCGTCCAAAACCACATGGTATCACTTCCACACCCACCCTATTCGCCGGATTTAGAACCTGCGAACTTTCATCTCTTCCTTAAGATGAAAATGCAACTCAAAGGTCACCGTTTTAACACCGTTGTCGAAATCAAAAGCGAATCGCAGAAGGTCCTCGACTCACTTACGCAAAACGACTTCCAGGCCGGATTCAAACGTGACAGGAATGCTGGGACCGGTATATTGCTGCATAAGGTGACTATTTCAAAGAAGATGGTGTTAAAACTTAGGTAAATAAGTTATCGTTTATAAAACATAACTAGTCCTGGAACCTTTTGATATCACTTCGTATAGTAAATTTAAATGTAAGTTGATATCGTAGCAAATGCACAATATACCTAAATGTAAGCAGGAAATAATGGTTTGCATAGCTCAAAGCAGAAATTAGCAGGAGTACCATAGACCAGATGAGAACGTTCGGATCAATTTCAATTCGGAGGAAAATTTAATCAGCAAGAAAAACTACCTGCTATAAATATACAGATGGAGATATGTGTCTTATTTTCTTGAATCTATAGAAACCGGAGATAAACATCTCTCTTCTAGCTAAAAGTTTCTACTAAAGTATTGTAGGAATTAATCTTAGTCTACTTGCGGTTATGTAATAGCGTAAGAAGTTTTACTTAATTTTCTCTCTGTTTCCTCCCCCCGCTCCCTCTCTCTCTCTCTCCACTCCTGACTCTCTCCGACTCGATAATAAAATGGTCTTAAAAACACCAGACAATAAAACAAACAAATTAATAAAAATCGTTTTATCCCATATGTTGTTATTTCTTGTTCATTATATACTTTTCTCAACGAATCATTAATTTATTTAAAGAATTCATTTAAACATCCTAAGCTATGTTTAACCTGGAAGGATCATTAAATCTCTACTTAGTGTTGCTAGGTAACCATTAACACCATTTTCCTCACGTAATTTTGGAATGAAGTACCTTTTAAAATTTTCCCCATATTTTAACTATTTTTTCTCCATGTTTTAATTTTGTTCTGGTTTCCACTTAACACGAAATTCTAATGGAGCATGGAATAAGAGAACTCATCCTGAAACAGCTTTAATTCCCGCTAAAAGCAACCAACTGGTCATTAATTAAAGACATCATGTTTTCAAAAGATTCTGTAAATCAGGTTTGTAATTGATAAATATTTACTAAATTCGGTTAGTCTCCGATTTGCAGGTGAATAAATTAGAAAGAATCAGAGTGATAATTTAGGGAATATTAATTTCTGTTGGTTCATTAATTTATTCCAGTATATTTTGTGTACTATGACATCAAGTTACAAAACATACTAGATTTATACATAGTCCACACACACACACACACACACACACACACACGCACACACACACACACATACACACACACACACACACACACACACACACACACACACATATATATATATATATATTATATATATATATATAGATAGATAGATAGATAGATAGATAGATAGATAGATAGATAGATAGATAGATTGATTAATAGATTGATAGATAACTGATAGATGAGTAGAAAAATACATAGAAGGATAGGCAGGCAGATAGATAGCTGAACAGACAGACAGATAGACAGATAGATAGATAGATTTGTAAGTATCCGTGTAATCAACTCTATGGAGTGAAACGCGTACGATTACAACCGAACGGTGTTTGTTTTTAGGGCAAGGTTATATACAAATCTGATGTCCTTAAGTAAAATGAAAAAGCAAGGCATCGGCGAGGCAATGCATATCCTTCGCGCAGACAAAATTTTCGCAGTTTATAGTATGGCTTACAATGCGTTGCTTACCCATGCTTTTTAATTGAACTGAATAATTTATAGGTATTTATACTTCGGTGATATTAAGAAATCAACTCGTAAATAAACGAAACCCTCGAATCCAACACTGTAAACACACACACGGTCGCATATTCACACACTGTCGCATATTTATGTATGTAGTTATGTATGTTAGAAGATAATCAAACCAGATTTCCATCATTTCGTGCCATTCACTCAATGAGCATTTCTGCCAAATTTAGTGAAAATTCGTTCAGTCGTTTTCCAGTAATTTTGAAATCACACAGACAAACAAAGACGAGTGATTACAATACCCTGCCTTCGCTTACACGCGCAGGGTAATAATCTCTGCTACCATCTCATAGTTTACGTTCGAATCTGATCAGACAAACTGTGCACGCGCGCTTTGCGTGTTCGTGTGGTGTGTATGCGTGTGTGTATATGTCCTTGTACTTCCAATATTTAAGCAAAATTTAATATCTCATAGCTTGGCTGTTTCTAGTTTAATTAACATGGTTACATTCGAGTTATCGTGTAAGACAAGATTTGTACAGCTATGAAGAAAATAAACCAACGTGTGTATGTTTGTGTGTGAATGTATTCGTGTATCTTGTGTACAATTAGAAAAAATATGAATGGAGTTGAGTTTATGTATTTATTCAATACCTTCTTAGACATTTTATATTAATGAATTAATATGTTATTTAAAGTGATACCTTATAATCATATTGCATCAAATTATTAAAAAAATTCCGGAGGAAAGTATTTCAGTTATAAAACTCCGAGGATTTGATGATGTAATTTAAATGTAAATTGAAATTTTGAATAATAGATCTATTCATAAACGAAATGGGAGTAAGCGTGGGTTAAATATGTATATTATCTCCACCTGTGTTCCTTTTCAGTACATAATCTGTGTTCATAGTATCGATGGATAACGACAAAATACTTTAAAAAATATTCAATCACTTTCTTCGGACGCATTTTACGAACTACAAAGGAATAAGTTCAAAATTTCGATCGCATGTCATGCTTCAAATACCGAACTACACAAGTATATACACATACGTATGTCTATATATGCACATTTTTTACATCTCTATCAATCTATCTATCTATCTATCTATCTATCTATCTATCTATCTATCTATCTATTTGTCTGTCTGTCTGTTGTCTATGTATGTATATATATATATATATATATATATATATATATATATATATATATATATACATGCATATATACATACATACATGTATACATACATACGGTACCGCGAAAAAGTCTTCGGCCACTTCAAACTATTGTAAATTTCTACTAACTGGCAACTTATAAGTAGATGTTTCGCATTGCGTCTTTTACAAATGCAACATTGGCCCTGTTGGGGTCATTTCCATACTTAATCATATTTTCTAGTTGAGGTTCTGAATGAGGGGAGAAGATGTGATACCACCACCAGAAATGGCTGTACAAAAGTTTTCGGACACCTCACACAAACCAATCAAGATGCAGTGTTTAAAACAGAAAAATGTCAACAATGAAAAGTTATTACATAATGTTAATTTCAAGAGGTTACTGTACAGTTTTAATAATTCGTGTGGCTTCCCTTTGCTTGAATAATTGCTTCAATGCACTTGCGAAGAGATACGTACAAATCCTTCGCCATCTTCACAGGTATGAGATGCCATTCTCTGTGGGTGAGCTCCCACTACTCTTCAAGATTGTATGGATTCTTCTGACAAGCTGTTCTCTTTATTTCTGTCCACATTTGCTCGATGTTACTTAAGTCAGAGCTCTGAGCTGGTCAATCTTTCAATACGGTAGCACCTTCATCAGCGAGAGTCTTGAATTGCACGCGATCTGTGGCAGAGAGCTCCGTCATGCTGAAAAATCTCATTTTCATCCAAGTTTGGTATCAAATTGCGAGAATTTGTCAGAAGGCTTCCACAGACGTACACATATATGTATATATTTATGTATATATTTATACATACATACATACGCGAATGTGTGTGTTTTTGTGTGTGTGGTTACTCTGGCAAATACATCACATTTACTTATTCAAAATTCACGTTCACTATCACCAAACAGGATAAGTGCAATACGAATGTAGTCTGTACGAATCAAAATATAGATTTAGGTTTGATTACAATGTAATGAAGTAAGCATCTATCCTTCATCGGTTTTCAAAATTGAATATTCCAAATGTTAAATCGGTTTAGATGATACTATCATTTCATTGATTCACTGCTTAACTGGATATTTAAAACAGATGATTGCTACGTCAAAGCATAACAAAGCTGTATCAGCATAACATTATCTGTGAGAAAATTGGCTTCTTCAATTACAGATAGAAATTATCCATTGGCGGTTTCAAAGCAATGGTAGAAAAAATATCTGTTCAAGATGCCACATAGTGGAAGCTAACTCAGGACATTATTACTGAAAAGTAAAATTGTTTAATCAATCGACCTTTCTGTGTTCTAAACATGCACTCTCTCTCTCTTTCTCTCTTTCTCTCTCTCTCTCTCTCTCTCTCTCTCTCTCTCTCTCTCTTTCTTTCTCTTTCTCTCTTACACACACAGTCGCAGGCACGCACACAAACACAGTCGAGATTAAATTTTTATGCAAGCAGTCATAGAGTGTTAACGGGAGCAGGTCTTCCTCGCACGCTAAACTGGACGTTTTTTCCGAACTCTTTTTCTGTTTCTTTTTCCTTCATTAGTTTCAACTTGTTATTCATCACATTTATTCACTTGTTTTCCATTCTTTGGCCTCTTCTACAATCGTCTGTGAACTGTTTCAAAGCAAATACTATCTAAACTTTGTTCCTAATGTAATACAAAATCATGTACATGCATATATGCTTTAATACATATATACATATGTATGTATTATATAAATATATATTATATATATATATATATATATATATATATGTATATTAGATATACATATATAAAGTGCGTGTGTATGTATGTATGTATGTATGTATGTATACGACCCCAAAAGCACAGTTCTTGTTATCAGTTTTTAATTGCTAATTGACAAACGATGTTCTTTGAAAAAAAAAATGCTTCGTTGGAAAACCACCAAACCGTAAGGCTTAACGGCAGCCAGCTTTCAAAGTTATGTGAGAAGACAATGCTTTTGTGAACTGAATTTTTTCAACAATTTATTTGCCTACTGTTAAAGAGTTTGTTGATTTTCCGATAATGACGTTAAGATGTTTTGTTTTCAATACAAAAATACGCTTTTGGAATTCGTCCTACAATTCTTATTACATTATTGAAAATTTCTCTTTCTAACAATGGTTTTTGTTTTTTATTATTTTGTTTAAGAGTTTGGTCAGGGCAATGGTCAATTGATTTGGCTAGTTTATGGCTTCATTGATATTTGAACTTCCAGTTTACACTTCGAAAGAACTGACTATTTTATTTAATGATGTAAGAATGTTATAAATTAGATCATGTTGCTGTTGTTATTAGTTCCACGTGAACCACATTTGAACTAATCATTCAACCGTGACTATACCATCGTCCCAGAAGTATGTGAAACAACATTATCAAGTGTAACCTTTTCTAATATCAAATGTTAGTGCATGATTTGAAGGACATTTGGCAGCTGTTTTTAATAGATCTAGCGACAACATTGATTTATATATGTATAAGTATAACGTGTGTATAGAGTATATATAATCTCACCTACAGTCGTTTTACCTCATTTAACAAGACTAAAGTTGTCTGAAACATGTAAAGTGTCCAGATTTAAAGTGTCAGTAATTCATATAATGTCATTAAGGTTACAATATCTTTGTCTCGCTATAAATTTCACTGTCAGTTAACCAGAAGATAGAACTCATTATTGTAGACAGAAGGAGCACTCGATTATGTATAACTAATAAAGATGAGAGCTGAAACTCTCTAGTAAAATTAATATCCATCTAAACACCTCGTATACGCAGCAATTGAAATGACGAATCCAGCTTTCATGATATTCAGTCACTATACTTTGTCCAATAGCTAATGGGAATGTATCCATCAGTTAATACAAGTTAAAGAAACACTAACCAGTTATATAATGTTCTTTCTTACTTACAATAATGACGTGTGCATATATTCCAGATAGAATAACTGGGCTAACTGAAACATACATATTTACAGATTGAGGAACTACGCCAATGAAAAGTTAATTTTTTATATTGGGCTTAGGTCAGCACAAGTTACAAGATACAAATTGCGAATTCATTTCGTGTCGATATTCTGACTATCTGCAATCACAGTGAAATATCAAGTACGATCTTATGGCAAGATTTTTAATACAAAGTTACTGCAGTTATTATACCCTTCTAACTATAACTAGTGCCACTCATGTTAAGGCATCGGTTATCATACGTTTATTCGTATCATTATCAGCGTGTATGATTTCCAAATGTCTAGTTTCTTTGTTCCTACCGAAATTCATTTACTCTTTTGTGAATCTTCAAACTAATTCTTCATTCAACATGTGTTTTTTTTTCTTTTGTCTCCTCGATCCCACAATGTGACTTACAGGCAGTTCTTAATTCGGGTTTCATGAAGTAATGAGACATTCCCTCCTAAATAAGATGTTAAACTCTCACATGTAAGATTTTCAAATTGATGTGATACTTCTGATCGTGAGCTGAACTGAGATAATGTGAAAGAAAGTTTTTTTTTTTTTCTGTATCAGAAATAGATCGGATCACTCCGCTCCGTGAGTAGGAAGTCCGTTTCGTTGTTCATTCAGCCATCTCACTTCAACAAATCATATATAATATAAATAATTTTACTATAAAAATCTCTCATTGAAACTCTTTTATTCCTTTCTTAATGTCTATAGGAATTTCGTAGATAAAATGTTCAGTTTTCACCTGTTCTCTATCTTGTCTCACCAAACTTTATTATACTTAGAATAATGACGGCAAGTGTAGGATACACCACTTCATGTCCATCAATTAAATTGAATACTTTCGCTCTTATCCGAAAGTAAAGTTTGTGGCAATGATAAATTCTTATATGTATAATATCTTTATCCAGTTTCTGTGAGGAAAGAATACTATTTCTATTTCTGGACTGGTTCCAACTTCCTGTTTGCGAAAGTGGCTTGGGAATTTTCCTTTTAACATCACACAAAGATTTTCTTTTATTGCAATCAATAAGCACAAAACTACGCATAGTGAATTAGTAATATATTTTCTATTGATTAGGAATTTACGGCAAAACACACGCGAAAACACACACACGTACACGCACACACACACACACACACACACATACACATGCACACATGCACATCCACCCACCCACCGCCACCACCACCCAAACGTTCTGATACAAACACAAACAAGCGCTACGCACAAATACATAAACATACACATAGACATACTTATTTATTCACGCACACAGTCACATTCACAAACAAGTCTATAATGGCTTTGAATGTTATAAACATGATGTGAAGATTCCTGGACTAAATGTTGCAGGACTTAGCATCGTCAACTTGAATTTGGAGTTCAGTTTCTGTTGGCGTCAACTTGCCTTTCATTTCTCATTTGTCACTCCGTCAGTTACGACGACGAGGGTTCCAGTTGATCCGATCAACGGAACAGCCTGCTCAGGAAATTAACGTGCAAGTGGCTGAGCACTCCACAGACACGTGTACCCTTAACGTAGTTCTCGGGGAGATTCAGCGTGACACAGAGTGTGACAAGGCTGGCCCTTTGAATTACGGGCACAACAGAAACAGGAAGAAAGAGTGAGAGAAAGTTGTGGTGAAAGAGTACAGCAGGGTTCACCACCACCCCCTGCCGGAGCCTCGTGGAACTTTAGGTGTTTTCGCTCAATAAACACTCACAACGCCCGGTTTGGGAATTGAAACCGCGATCCTACGACCGCAAGTCCGCTGTCCTAACCACTGGGCCATTGCGCCTCCACTTTCATTTCTCAATAGCTGTTAGAATAAGTATCAGTTATATACTGGATTTCATCCAGTCTGTCATAGCAAAAGATGCTGTTGTGTTTTCAGTAATCAATTAAGATACGATGCCGACTAGAATAGGGACACTTCCTTGCTGAAAATCAAATTGCACACCTCCAAATGACCGCGTAGAAAGAATAAAACTACGAGGGTGAGTCAAAAAGTAATGCCATTTTGTTTAGGACAGATATAATTACCAACACGGGAACACGTATCATACATCAAAATGAAGCTAGTCCTCTGTGGATCACATCCCTACTTCTCAACATAGTCACCGTTTCTCTCAATAGCAATGTTCCACCTTCGAATGAGAGTATGTATCCCTGCCCCGTAAATTTCTGTTGACTGTTCTTTGAGCCACTTCTTCACTACAGTTTTCACTTCCTCGACACTGGAATAATGTTTGCCTCTCAAACCTTCTTTCATGGGGAGAAAGAGATAAAAATCTGAAGGCGCTAAATCTGGTAACGAGGAAGTGAAAACTGTAGTGAAGAAGTTGCTCAAATAACAGTCAACAGAATTTTATGGGGCAAGGATACATGTTATCATTCGAAGGTGGAACATTGCTATTGAGAGAATCAGTAACTATGTTGAGAAATAGTAGGGATGTGATGCACAAAGGACCAGCTTCATTTTGATCTTATGATACATGTTCCTGTGTTGGTAATTATACCTGTCCTAAACAAAATGACATTACTTTTTGACTCACCCTCGTACAATATTAACTTTTACTCATTCAATGAATCAGAAAAGTTACTTCATGAAAAGTACATAGTTTCTTTTGATTTTTGACAAACAAAAAGATGTAGGGGGTGCATAAGTGATCTAAAAACGGTGCTGTAGTGGCCACAATACAAGTTCAATACCGCAATTGGGAGTTAAAATACTAGAACTCATTCAACTCGACTCATCTTGAGATTTTAAACTTCTGAGAAAACGCATTTATGAAAAGTATTGTTCGGATACGTTTGGTGATACAACTTTTACTATTTCGGAATGTAGTAGATGGTTAACTGCTACCACTGAAGATATTTGATATTATCAACATTAGTATGGCACTGGTATTTATTTTGCGATATAAAAGGATAAAAGTTAAGTTGAATTAAGCAAAATTTGAAATGACTGTGTTGAGAGGTGACACTAGACTAAAAACTAAAAAAAGTTCAAGGCACTCTTTTGCTGGAACAGAGTATATTTCATGGATTCCAACTATATATAGCATATTACTGGCACTTCTTTAAATTATACTAAAGAATAGATAAGAGTTAAAGGAAAAAATTGGAAAAATTTCAACTGAAGATAAATAAAGGAAACAATAAGACATTGAGGCTTTTCTTTTTCTCTCACATCATTTTCTTCAATATTTTAGTAGATTAGTCCCTTATTTTTGTATAAGGTCACAAGATCTTAAAAGGGAATGCAGTCAGTTTAGTTTATGATTGAGACATATCTTAGTAATTCCGATGGTATGAAAAAAATCGATCATGGCGGAATTTGAACTCAGAACATAAAGAAATAAATTAAATATTGACTTATAATAAAGGTACACGGTAGCAAAGTTAGAAGTAAGGAAAAATCAATTAATATGAACTTGATTGAGAACCAAACGGATGAAAATCAGTAGAGGTACGATTAAGCTCGGAACCTAAACAGACGTAAGGCTAGGAACCTAAAAGAACATAAAACATTTTGTCCGACATCATACCGTTTCTGGCATTCTAACACCCTCATGACGTTTTCCAAAAGGAAAACTTTTTGTTGTCGAAGTAAGCATAAAATTGGTAATATTGGTTGATTGTAGACCTTCTGTATTGTTCTACTGTAGGTAGATATTTATTAGAACATTTATAGTAGAATGTATTTTGGAAGAAATTGTTTTCTATAAAAATTGGAGCGTGGAAGATGTTTATAAGCCATTTAAAAACACAAAAAACTGTTAGATTCACTTCTAACGTTTTTTTGTGTTTTTAAATGGTTTATAAACATCTTCTATGCTGCAATTGTTTTTGTTTCAGCACACGATTTCAGATCAGGCCGCTTGCTATGCAAGTACATCTCCGTAATTGTTTTCTATAACTGTCTATAAATTAAATAGATTTCCAAATTTATACTAAGAAAGTAGGATATACTTCTTATATACCATTAATTTCACATACCCTTGTAATAATCAAACTTCCCTTTAACTAAAGAACCACTTTATTATTTGATATTTTTTGCTCATAATGAAATATAATGTCTTGTTCCTCTGAGCAATATGTCTATGGTTCTTTTCTTCTTTTTCTCTTCCGAAACTTTAAAAATAGAAAAGTTCTCACGACTTGACAGTTTTATAACACGCTGTCTGAAGACCATAAATTAACTTCCATGACACTAAAACTAACAGACTGGCAATCGGACAGACTTTTATATTAAGCTATCACATCTGATGAGGCACATTATAATAAGTATGACGTCAATATGTTTTCCAATCTATTATATAGATTCTCCTTGTTCTATCTGTAAGCTCTTTCGATTCATGCATGTCAGTAGAAGCTTATTCCGAACACATGCTCCAGAAAAAGAATCTGCCAATATCACAGATGACACAATAGATGGCGTACTGGGTAAAAGAAAGAATAACACAGGTTTCGTTTTCATTAAACGGCACTTGAATTTCAAATAATCTGATCAGCCCAACTGATAAATAGAGAAGAGGAAAAAGCAACATGAACGGCAGTAGTTACAAAAATTCAAAGTATTTATTGTGTTTGATACTCTAGTGATTTCGCCAATGCCACAATCTAAATTTTGTTCGGAAAAGCCGTTTGATATATATATATACACACGAGGAAGTACTGAAAAATTCCTGTCTGTGGACAAAAGAGAGTACAGGAAGACCAATTAATTATGATTTTATACAACGTATTCACCTCTCAGATTCACACACTTATTGCAGTGGTCCTTCAGTTTTTCTAAGCCCTGTAAAAAAAAAAGCTCGGAAGTTTGGGCCAACAGCTAAGAATTTTGTGATACCCATGAAGCTAGGAACATTTGAGCACCCCTTCATATATATATATATATATATATATATATATATATATATATATATATATATATATATGTGTGTGTGTGTGTGTGTATATGTATATATATATATATGTGTGTGTGTGTGTATGTGTGTGTGTGTGTGTGTGTGTGTGTGTGTGTGTGTGTGTGTGTGTGTGTGTATACTCTGTGCGTGTGCGTGTGGCTGTGACCATATATGTATGTATATAATATACAGCAAAAAGTTTATTTTTTAAGCAGGCTATTGAAATTAGGCCAATGTTTCAGTTGCAGTATTATTGTATTTCTTGTAGGCATTCACTAATAACGTTCATTGTTTCGTTTGGAACAATACAGTGAAATACATTGCATCAAGGTAAATGGGCAAATGCTTTACCGAGATTTCGTTCAACAGAGCGCACTATTTACATCATCTATTATCCCCAAACAGAACAAAACATCCAGTCATAAACTAATATTACAAACAAGTAGACGCTGGAAAAGCACAAAAATTTAAAATTTCCTTATCAACCACAGACCACTGACTGACAAGTCTGTGAATAAACTTTATACCATTAATGCAGTATTTAAATTAAGTCAGCTGAAATCATGGAAGTTGTTAACTTTCTAATTAGTCGATAATACATCTGCAACGCAGTGACATTATATCACATATCACCATACAAACTGGATAGGAAAATATATTGATTGGATACACAAGTATACTTTATACAAAAGTTACGTTATTGTTTATAAATTTAGTATAGGGAACATTGAAAGAGTAACCACAAATGATTATGCGATAGGGGAAAAACAATCAATGCTCAATGATTTTTTTAGCCCCCCCCCCCACTTTTCACACAGTTTCCAGTGTAACACTTTCGCTACCTGACCCCGTGTCGCCACAACTTGTAGTGGTTTTGGGCAAGTCTACGGCATTGTTTTGTGATATAGGTAATGGTTTTATTATTATTATTATTATTATTATTATTATTATTATTATTATTATTATTATCATCATCCTCATCATCATCATCATCATCATCATCATCATCATCATCATCATCATCATCATAATCATTATTATTATTATTATTATTATTATTATTATTATTATTATTATTATTATTGTTATTGCTATTATTATTAATATTACTATTATTATCCCGTGCTGTCACTGCACTACTGAGTGCAATTCTGTGTATGGGCATGTGTTGTAGTTTGTTGTGATGCTCTTATGGTTATTGTATTGAAAGTGTTTTAAGTAGGACGTGTGCAGTGCCTAGTAGTGCCATTTTCTGTATGTTATATATACTTGTTAGTCCTGGCGTTTTTGTTATGTATTTGTCTGAATACATTTTTATCATACTTAATACGCTTACTATGATAGGAATTATTTCTGTTTTTAGCCTCCACCTTCGAGTTACATCTATTTCCCGTCTTTGTATTTTGAAAGTTTCTCCGTCTCTTTTAGAGAAACACTCTTATCTGTTAGTATTGATACATCGATTAG
This sequence comes from Octopus bimaculoides, assembly GCF_046866305.1. NCBI lineage: Eukaryota > Metazoa > Mollusca > Cephalopoda > Octopoda > Octopodidae > Octopus > Octopus bimaculoides. The sequence continues at coordinate 106,407,734 of NC_142930.1, read as the reverse complement.
AAAGCATTGAATTTTACATCATTTGGGCCTGTAAAGTCAATTGTCTGGTACTTTCTATTCTCTTTATCTACTACTACCAAATTAAACCTTCTAACTTCTATTACTCTATCAGTCTGAATGTTAAAATCTCACAGCATCTTATATTTCTTACTTTCTAGAACTTTACTAGGTTCCTGTTCATACCATGTATCAGTATGTTCAAATCCTAGCTTTCTGCATAACTCCAGTGGATTACTCTCCCTAGGTTGTCATGTCTTTTCTTGTATACCTTCTGTGCCAGCATGCTACATTCACTTACTATATGAGTAACACTTCTCTCTTTTGAATTGCATAACCTTCATTTGAGAATCTACTTGGTTTTGTCTCTCTCTTGGCTTCTATCCAATCAGTCCTCAATGCTATATTTTGTGCTGCTACTAACAAACTTTCTGTCTCCTTTTCAACATTCCTTTCTGCAACCATAATTATGTCCCACTACTACTATTTACTGCAACTATCTTTGGGAATCTACCATGCAATGCCTTCTCCTGCTAGTCAGATAATATTTGTTCTTTTCTCTGGATTTTAACATCGTTTGGCTTTTTTGGTTTCTCCATGTCTTTTGTGACTCTAGTAGCTCTGAAGCTTTCTTCACCTATTATCATTATTATTATTATTATTATTATTATTATTATTATTATTATTATTATTATTATTATTATTATTATTTTACGTTTGACTTTTGTTTTGCATTTGTACATGTTGGATCCAAGTCTCACCCAGAGACCTCAAGAGACAACAAGTTAGAAGTTCATGTAGGTGTTATGCCTAGCGTACCATATATTTGGATTTGTACAGTTTTGTTCAAGTGAATGTTTAAGAAACCATAAGAAAATTATGTGTTTGCTTTAAAATTTGAGATCACATAGACAGTATTTTACGTAGGATATGGGCAGTTCCCATGAGCACTATCTTTTGAACTTCAGCCATTTTGGGGTTACCTGAGCTAGGTAGTAATCAGCCCGTTTCGCTGTCATTTCCAGGGCACCTATGACAATAGGTATTGTTTTCGTCTTCAGATTCCACATTTTGCTAATTTCTATTTCAAGATCTTTATATTTGCTCAGTTTTTGGTAGGTCTTGACAGATACGTTTATATCGATTGGGACAGTCATATCAATGAGGAGGCATGATTTTTGTCTGAAGTCTTTCAGTATGATGTCTGGCCTATTTGCGTCTATCTTTCTGTCAGTTTGAATGGTGAAGTTCCAGAGGAGTGCAATGTGATCATTTTCAAGTACTGGGGGTGGTTTGTGTTCCCACCAGTTTTTATCATGGGGCAAGTCCAGGTTTTTGCATATTACCCAGTGAATATATTGTGCAGCTCTATCATGCCTGTTGAGATACTATGTAGGCGCAAGCAGACTGCACATGGAGACAACATGATCGATGGTCTCATTTTGTTGTTGGCATATACGACATAATGGGGAGCTGCCGTTCTTTAATATGTTGGCCTGGTAGTTCTTTGTAGGTAGGCATTGATCTTGGGCTACTATGATAAACCCCTCTGTTTCTGATTTCAAGCCAGAGGCCATTAACCATTGGTGGGTAAGGGCTTTGTCAATATCTGCATTATTCGCTCTCTTTGGGTATTTGCCATTGAGAGGTTTTCCATACCATCTTTCGGTCATAATATCTAAGGCAGCAATTTTTGCACGGGTTTTCAAGCGCTTAGCTTTTTCTGCGGGTGTTTCTAGTTCGTCTAATTCTTGAATTTGTTGCAATTGGAATTCACTTAGATAGTCCTTTGCCTGTTTTGTTACTGAGTAAGATGCTTTCTTGGTTTCATGTTTTAAGACAAGTTTTAGCATCCAGTCCTCAGAGTTTTTCAGATAGGTGTCTAGGCCAATTGTGGCTACTTTCAATGATAATTCCAGCTGTAGAAGTCCTCGGCCTCCCTCTTTTCTTGGCAGATAAAGACGTTCTATATCTGTCTTAGGGTGGTGCATTCTATGCATTGTCAACAGTTTTCGTATTTTTCTGTCAACATTACATATTTCAGTAATTGACCAGTTAACGATATTGAAACTGTAAGTCACGACTGGTATGGCTAGAGCATTGATCGCTTCGATCCTGTTTCTCGCGTTCAGCTCTGTCTTCAGTATTGCTCTCACCCTGCGATAACATTCTCTTCTGATCCTTTCCCTCATCACTGAGTGCTTGATATTGTCCCCTTCAATTACCCCTAGGTACTTGTAGCTCTCCACTGGTTCTAACTCTTTTATGACATTTTGCTGGTCAAGGTTCACATTAGATGTATTTGTCATTTTTCCTTTGATAAAGGTAGCTTTTGCACATTTATCAAGGCCAAATTGCATCCTGATGTCATCACTGAATTGTTTAACAATCGCTAGTAGGCCTTTGAGTTGTTGGTCATTTTTTGCAAAGAGCTTTAAATCATCCATATAAATGAGATGATTTATATTTTTATCAAATATTTTATAACCATACTGTGCATCATTGAGCAATTTTGAGAGCGGTATTAGGGCTAGACAGAAGAGGAGTGGTGATAGTGAGTCACCCTGGAAAATGCCATATGAAATTCTTACATCTCCAGCATTTAGAGATTCATTGTCATTGTTCAACATCAGTGTGGTTCTCCATGATCTCATACTTACAGATAAAAAGTTTCGCAGAGTAGGAGCTATTTTATACATTTCCAGACATTTCCTAATCCAGCTATGTGGTAGGCTATCAAAGGCCTTTTTATAGTCTATCCAGGCTATTGACAAGTTTTTGTGTCGCTTGTGACAATCTTCTAAGATCATCTTATTGATGAGTAGCTGATCTTTACAACCATAAGATCCACGTTTACATCCCTTTTGCTCATTAGGGAATATGCTACTTTCTATTAAAAAACTATAGGTGTACTCAGTTAGGACCGATGTTAGCGTCTTATACATTGTTGTTAAGCAGGTTATGGGGCGATAATTTTTTGGTTCGTTTGTTTCCTCATTTTTTGGAAGCAGGAATGTTAAACCATTAACTAGCCAAGAGGGCATCAAACTAGGATTTTGCAAAACATCGTTGTAAAGTTTTGTTAGCAGTTCATGGCTTTCTGGGAAGGCATTCAACCAGAAGTTAGGAATTTTATCCTTTCCTGGAGACTTCCATTTGCTTGACCTCCTGAGAGCAGATCTTATATCTTTTACCTTGACACCCTCCCACTTTTGCTCCTCTAAGGAGTCTAGGTCTGTAGATATTCTATCGATCCAAGGGGCCTTTTCATTGTGTGTTTTATCTTCTGCCCAGATTTTATTCCAAAATTCTTGCACTTCTTCTTTTGATGGGACAGACTTTATTGTTACTGGTGTTTTCCCTATCTTCCTGTAGAAATTTTTGGGGTTATTTTTGAACATGTTATTATCTCGGAAGAATCTAACACGCTTTTCATACCTTGCTATGCGGGCAACTTTAGCACATACCTTTTGCTTGATGGTTTCTATGGTGGCATCAATGTCAACTATGGTTTTCATATTATATTCTTTCTTTAGTTTTTGGGTCTTTGTAGGTTTGATACTCTTGTCAAATTTAAGGTTTTTCAAACATTCTATGTCAGATCTAAGCAGCTTAATTTAGTGTTGAATGCGTTCTTGCCAAGAAGGCTTTTTGTGCGAGTGTTGTCTTTTTCTAATCTTTTCACCACATAGAATCGTTGAGATTCTTGCGGATGCATAGTACAGGTGGTTGAGATCTGTAATATCAACATCATTAGCTGAAATTATATCCTTAAGTGCAAGGCGGATTTTACCAATTATTTTCAGGTTTTGGTTAGAATTGTGAATTTTGGGGAGAGTGTCGCGTTCATTCATACTAGTTTCTTTAATTTTCAGCCATTCAATCATGATTTGATTTTTTAGATCCTGTAGTTCTGTTGCGTCGATTTCTGTATGACTTTCTTCATCTATTTGATTTTCACCTGCCTTAGTGTTTATGGTTGGTTCAGAGAGTATTTCACTTTGCCTATCAGTTACCTTAACTCTTTCAATCATTACTGTATTTTCATCAGCCTTGGGCTGGTTTATAATTATTTCCTCTGTAGTATCTTCTTTAGCTGCAGTTTCATTCTTTTTATCCCTTACTGCTTGTTTAATTTGGTCAATCTCTACTTCAGTTAGTAATTTTTTTTTCATAATGTTTCTTCTGACGTTGGCAAGTTTGTTACTGTCTATGTAGGGTCTTACTTCAAGGTGTTTCTGTCTCCAGTTTAAGTAGGTTTGTACAGTATTAGATTTATCTGTAGGGAAATATATGGCATGGTAGAAGGCTGTAAGAACTTCTGTATTATCTTCCCTAGACCATTTTTCATTCTTTTTCTTTTGGTTATTTTATGACGAGCATGGATGGCCATCTGTTGGAATATTCCGGTTATTATTATTATTATTATTATTATTATTATTATTATTATTATTATTATTATTATCATAGACGTCGCACAGTATACAATACCGTGAAGTTGTTGATTGAAGATATTGTATGTGCTGTGGTTTGTAATGGTGCTCTTGTCGTTGTTGTTGTTATTATTATTATTATTATTAATAATATTTCTATGAGCTAATAATAATAATAATAATAATAATAATAATAATAATAATAATAATAATCAGTGCGTCAGACAAAATGTATAACGGCATTTCTTCCTACTCATTTACATTCTGAGTTCCGCCGAAGTCGACTTTACCATTTTTCCTTTCGGGGTCAATAAAATAAGTATCAGTTATTGACTTTTTCTCTCCTTCAAAATTGCTGATCTTATGCCAGAATTTGAAATCCTTCATATAATTATTAACAATCTTGATTAATCAAATATTTATTCAATATATTTGACAATAATATGTGCTTAGACTCCACGAGACCGTCCTTTAATTATAGTTTGACTATATAAGGTAGAAGTTGTTTCTGTTAACGTCTATTTTTTTTTCCACGAATACTCTATCAAGAAAACAAAAATTGCAATGCTGGTTGGCAACTTACCAGTAGTTCGAATATATTGATACCTCAGGGTTTCAATCAATAAAACTGACCCATATTAACAATACAAGATATAATTAAAGAACGGGATCAAGACAATGGGGAAGGAAAAAATAAAAGGAAGAAAAATGAAAGATACAGGTTGGAGAAGGAAAGAGGAATTTAAATAATGAAGACATTCAGTAATCGAAAGTTGTTCTATTTAAGGTGAAGTGATTTTACTGGGGAAACAGAAGGAAAGAGAGGTGAAAAGAGAATCGGATTGCAACGGGGATGTGAAGTAAGAAACAGTGATAGTGAAAGGGGTAGAGGGATAGGCAGGGAGGGAGAGAGATAGACAGGGACACAGGGGACAGACTGACAAGTAGTGAAAGACTAGAATCTGAAGAAGCAAGCCACGGTCTGCATAAGCTATCCAAACAGGGTGTGTGAGGAGATGATGTAACGGAGAGAGAGAGAGAGAAAGAAAGAGATGGAGCAAGCAAGTGAGAAAAACAGGGATAGAAACAGACAGACAGAGCAAATAAAGCCTCTCAAAAGTGTGAAATAAAGAAGGTCAGCTATAAAGTCGACCTGAAAGGCAGAAAAAGCGATAGAGAGGGTTGGAGAGAAGCAGGTTGAACTTGAGAAATAAAATTAAGTGGGTGGGTGTGAGGATGATTTGATAAAGTAAGAAGGTAAATTGGTGCCATTTCCTTCAAATTTTCGGTAAATTATATATGGAGAGACTATTGATTGAGGGGTATTTTAGATGAGAGTATTGTATAGTACGGGAGCGGTTATGTTAGTGGAGAGAGCAGAAGGAAGGTAGAGGCAAAGAGAAAATATAAGTGAAAGAAAGGATAGAGATTAGAAGGGAAGAGGAAGGATACATTAAATAGGAAGGAGAGAAAGAGAAAGTCAAAGAGAAAGAAAAGGAGTGAGTTAGTAAATGTAAAGGAAGATCAGAAAGATAAATAAGGGATAAAGAGAACCGAGGGAAATTTAATTGGAAAAAGGAGTAAAAGATTTGGCTTGGTATATATATATATATATATATATACCAAGAGAGAGAGAAAGAGAGAGGGATAGAGAGAGAAGAGAAGGACTGGTGAAGGAGGTAGAGAAAGAGGTCGAGAAAGATTACATGGCTGGTGAAAGTAGCAAGAGAATAGAAGAATAGAGATATGGAGACGAATAGAATGTGAAACAAAAAGGTGAAGTTGATAAAACAAATTGAAAGGAATTTGTTAATTAATTGTTTGTTAGTATGCGTGTATATGTGTATGTTTGAGTTTGTAATTGTTCCTTGTTTTTTTTTCTCTTTTTCCTGTGTAATGATAACAATACTAATTATTAATTGTTATCGGTAAAAATAACTGGAGGAGAAAAGCAGCTGGAAATGTGAAGTGATGCTAAAAATCAAACTGGCGGTAACAACAGCAATAACTTCAACAACTAAATGAAAAATAAATGAAAAGAAACAAGTAAAAATTGAAAAGAAAAAATGTATTCGTTGTATGTTCCTTTTCTGCATTTTTTTAAACGTATCTCTTCGAAAAGCAGCACCATATAGTGAATGAATTAAATATTTTATTGAGTTAATTCTTTTCAAGTTCGGTTTTTTTAGAAAGTATTTCTCGTTATTTTTTAATGTTCGTGTAATATTACATCCCTTCTTTCGCAGAATATTCAATTATTTCATTACTCAAAAGTAAATATTTAAATTATTTTAGATATGATGGGGGAATAAGAGTGTCATAGGGTTGGTAGAGTTGAAGTTTAATTCTCAGGTTTTCACGTACATAACACAGTTTGGGAGCATTTCCTGTAATGGTTTAACTTCAGGTGTTTCATTAACGCAACAGCCATTTTCTTACATGCTACGGAGGTTATAAAACTGACTATGAAAATTTCAGTAACTAACTTATTAATGTTGTTGATATTGTTGTTGTTCTTAACTTCTCCCACGTCTACCTTGCTAGAATAAATCTAAGAGTAATGCCCTTCTGGCCATGACTATCACATCTTTTATTCAGATTGTGTATCTATCACGACATTATCCAATGAACCCTTTCTTTTTAAGAAGGTAGAGCATGACTCGAGAAAAATTTCGTTGCTATTGCTATCAGGTTGAGAAACCACTTAGAAGCTCCTTCAGTGACTCTAAAAAAGCGAGATATACGTAAAATATTGATTTCTTCTTATCAAACAATGGCGCTGTTGTAAATCCTTAGAAAAGTGTGTACATTAAAACTCGATTATCTGACGTGTAGTATATGGGATTTGTCAGCAAAAGAAGGGCAACATCCATGACACTTTTTAGAGCCTCTCTTACTGATGGGAGGAAGGGAACTAGTTAAAACTATCCACAAATTAGAAACCTAACCAGAATGTTTGCAACTATGTAAATTCCACTAAAGAACCAGATCCTAATAATCAACTGAACGATAATTTAAGTCTACAAAAATGATTATTCCACTGAGTTTTCGCCCACCAAATTTCATTCGGTTGGTTTCAGAAGTTATCATACTATGGGATGGATCAAACGCGGAGATAAAAAGGAGCACATCTTGGTTATAGAGCATAACATACCGTTTTACATTAATACATGGCGGTGAAGCTTCAGGAGACGTCAATCTGAAACCAATGTACGTGTATCATTGAAAAACATCATGATCAATGAAAGGAATATCAAAAGTACGTTTACTTATGATTTGAAAATCCGTCCAGAAGGCTTGTGTAAGAAAGAAATTTATACGCAGAGGTCTGTTCCACACAAAGATTTGTGGTCGGCAGCGAAAAGATACCACAAACAACGTAATCATGAACTAAAGGGGTTATTGCTGATATTCTACAGACTTGCGTTCCTGCCTAAATAGTATATTTGGTATTAAAAGAAACCCACTTTCTTAGAATAACCCATGGATCGGGATATAATTTCAAATATCAGATTCTACTTCATTCGTTGCACTTTCAAACAACTTATTAAAGAAACAAATGGTCTAAGTATGCAATCTATCGGGACTTTTGGAAAAATTACAATATCGTGAAAGCTATAGACAGTATAAAAGCAGGCAGGGGTGACGTAACTTGGAACTGCGTGAACAGAGTTTGAAAGAAGCTATGGCCAAGAGCACGACTAGAAATATTGGCACGAAGAAATATTGATTTAAAATTTTGGTACAAGGCCAGTAATGTCCGGGTAGGGGGTAAATCAATTACATCGACCCCCCAGTTTTCAACTGCTACTTATTTTTTATGACTCTGCAAAGTTGAAATGAAAAACCGACCTCGGAGGAATATGAAATCAGAATGTAAAAATGGACGAAATGCCGTTAAGCATTTTGCCTGCATGCTAATGTTTCTGCCAAATCGCCGCCTTATTTGACGAAGAAATATTACCTGCTATCATCAATGACATCGTTGAGTTAGCCAATGAAAAGAGAATGCAAAATATCAATATAAAAGTACTGGAGTGTCATAGTCAGAGTTGATCTACCAAACGGTATCGAAGTTAGCACAGCAACGTATCAAAAATGAGCCAGAATACTCTACTATAATACCAGATATTGATAATTTTATTACCCTATGGGCTATACTGAATAACAGCAACAAATATACTCACTGCTCTAAATTTGAGTGGCTTCTGTAATTATAAGAAATAATTCGCAAATTTTCTACATTTCTAAATACAGACTGTCCTCATTTAACGACCGACTTACGTTCCAAGAGCCCCGTCGTTAAGCAAATTCGTCGTTAAGCAAATTCGTCGTTAAACGAATATTCATAGGATACGTATTTTTTTTATAGGTATAGTGTATTGTACGTACATATAAAAACAGAATACCGTACTGTATAAAGTATATGTAGTACAGGATCAAGAATCACTAATATAAATTGTTGAAAAATGAATAAGTAACAGTAAGATTATCACAAGGAAAACCTTAAAAGTTAGGATATGGATACTGTAGCTCAGACATCGTAAGTATGTTTGTGATTCCAGGCCCAGTACATAAGATGCCCAATAAACTTTTCTCAGGATTATATAGAAAAGGTGAAAAGGTTTAAAGGAAACTCAAACATAATAACTTTGCTTTACTTTGGATAAAGATTACAAAAGCAACTCATTCTTGACATCAAAATGCATGAAAAATCCCGTCAGTATTGTTTGCTTTGTTATCTTCTTTTTTTCGTCATAAGTTTCTCGATAACATCGTCATGAATTTCTCGATAACACGTTCTCGTACAGCGCACAATACGACGGTCAAAGTTTTAAAGTTTTTATACTTTGTAAAATATGTAATGACGGCTCGTAAAGTTCGTCGTAACTCCGAGTGGTCGTTAAATAGGTAGGTCGTTAAATGAGGACAGTCTGTAAAAGAGTTAATTTCAAAATGTTGCCAAGAAAATTGGTTCGTTCTATTAAATTTCCACACAGATATTCAGCATGTTTTGTCCGACTGAAAAACGAGAGAACCATCAATACTAAAGTCATTTCGTAGAGATGATTTTTACTGTCTCGCTAGAACACGAATCACGTAATATAAGCTTACAGTTTCAATCCACACGTAAGAATACACTGGAAGCCTGAGGAGAACGTGCTATTACTTTCAAAATAAAATGCAGGGAACTTGTAAGAAATATTCAAAGGCTTGCCGGCTCCGGTAATAGTATTCTCCAATTTATTTGGTTTATTGTGAATTGACAAGGATAAAGCCTTGCGCTCCATTTGGAAATAGTCAGAAGTACCCTTAAAGTCGGTATCTTCTGTTAGCTACTTCTGTAGCTAAACAACACGATGGCGAAACTGTTGAAAATGAGATGCACAAACGGTGACTATGAAACAGTGACAATTTGACATGATGTTTTTAGCAACAACGGCAAAAAAAAAAAAAAAAAAAAAAATCTCGCTTTTACTAAACATTAAACGGAAATAAATGCGTAAGGAAACTGTTTGACCTGGTTTTATTGTTCACATCTATCACAAGAAGTGAATGGTCGAAAGTGGTTTGAAAATGTAATTGGAGAAAAATGTTGTCCGGTTGTCCAGGTGACTAGTTGAAAAAAGTTGGTGAGAGATCTATTCTAAATCACCAAAAGCAACAAAGAAAAATAAAGACAAGCAATTAAAATTTTAGCGCCAAACTTAGGAACCAGCTATTACTGGTTTAACTTCATTCTGCAGTATCTGTAGTCTACGCTGTGAAATGGTCTATTTGGGTTAAGGTCGGGGTTTGAAAATTCAGAAGGCCAAGGCTTGCTTATGCCTCTTTATGTCTACACAAGAAATGTTCTTCATGAACATCTACAGTGAATCATACCTGTAGACTATTTTGGGAGCGATAAACATAATTTTATTATTTTCACGATATTTTGGCATTTTTATTTACTTCCTCATCTAATTATCAGCTTTTATCGCGTGAATTTTTCAACAATAACTTCGTCATTATTGACAGCTCGGGCACTTTAGCATATAAAAATATATGAGCCGATGTATTTATATTCCAAATATATTTCTTATATAGGTGTGTCTGTCTCAGTTTATCTGAATGCATGAGTGTATATGCATGTGTATGTATTTGTATACTCTATATGCGTGTGCGTATAAATATACGTATGTGTATGTATTCGCACATATATGTATGTATATAAATGTATATGTGCATACATACATGCATGAAGGTATTTGTGTGCATATATATGTGTTGTGAATACGTGTGTATGTATGTAAGAGTTTCTGAGTCCGTGCGCGTGTGTATGTTTCTGGGTGTATGTGAGTGCCTGTGTGTATGTGTGTGTATTTATAAGGGTTAAAATGCGTATACGTTACAAATACCTTCCTTATATAAATGCATCTGTGTCAGTTTAGCTAAATTTATGAGTGTATATGTATGCTCTGTATATGTGTATGTGTATGTATATATGTGTGTTTGTATTTGTTTGAGTGTGTGTTTACACCCACCCACACACACACATATATATATATATATATACACTCACATACACACACACACACACACGCACACACACACACATATATATATATATATATACACTCACACACACACACACAAATACACATATATACATGATGCGTGATAAGTATGTAGCTGTGAATATTTGGTAAGTTTATCTGTTAATATAATATTGAATCATATTTTATATACGTGTGTATCTTCACACATGGACATACCTGTCATTTTGTCATTTCATAACTGCAAATACAGGAGCAGGAATAAGAGAGTGTATGTGAATATGTATAGACGTTGTGTTATGTCCGTTTGGAGGTTTATATGTCTAAATATTAAACAAGACAGAAAAAAGGTCATCTCCCGGGACACAAAATACAAATAAACTTTTCGAAAGGAATTGGATTTGATTGGCAGAGATTACCAGCACTGACACAATGTTATTATTTGATGGTTGCCAATGTATAACCTAAGGATATGAAATATGAAGAAACAAAACGCTTCGCTGAACTATAACTAAGATATTAACCATTTGCTTTATTCCAGTATTGAATTGTCTTTTACTTTTCTCATAATTTTATTGCGTAGACAAGCAAACTACTAAATAAAAAATGTGGGTATCTGTGTTTGTATATAATAATACGAATATTTATGTATGTATATATATATATATATATATATATAATGTTTGAATTTGATTGTATGTATACGTACATATATATATATATATATATATATATATATATATATATATATATATATATATATGGGAGAATATACGAAAAAACAACAACAGACGAGGACAGGTGGTGTAAATAACAAAAGGATGTATTAGTATGACGCTCGGGAATACGGAAAGTCTTTGACGTTTCGAGCTACGCTCTTCAACAGAAAGAATACGAAGACAAGGAGAAAAACACGGAGAAAAAAAATTGAATAGTGTCCAGTCAACGGTCAATCATAATAATGGCTGATCATAACAATGGCTGACCGGAAGTTAGAAATTCTTTTTTCAGGAGAGCTAAGAAAAGGGGGAGATAACAAACGGTGATCGAAGAACGAGGGGCTGTGTGTGGGAGATAGAATGCTGGTGATCCTGACGTATGTAGTGTGAAAATTGGGAAGGGAGCAAAGCACTTGGTCAGTTGTAGTGTGATGCGAGGGTATTGGTGTGGTGTGATGTGAGGGTGTTGGGAGGTGGGGAACGCATGGGTGGAGTGTGGGTTAGGCTGAGGGTGGGATAGAGCTAGGGGTCTGTAGGTAGGGGTATGTGGGTAGGGGGTGGGTGGTGGGTGTCAGGAATTGGATGGGGTAGAGTGGGAAGGTAGAGTAGGAGTGTGTTGGGGTGTGGTGGGATGAGCTTATGAGGGGGTGTTGACGATGAAGGGGGAAGGGGAAGGTGGATGTAAGAGAGGGGGAAGAGGGGGAAGATGGGTATGGGAGAGGAGAGAAAGAGAGGAGAGAGGGTGGGTATAAGAGAGGGAAGGTGGATTGAGAGAGGGGGAAGGGTGGGTATGGGGGGAGAGAGAGAGGAGGAAGGTGGGGGAAGGTGGATTGAGAAAGGGGGAAGGTGGGTATGGGGGAGAGAGGGGGAAGGTGGGTATGGGGGGAGAAAGAGAGGAAGAGAAAGAGAGTGAGAGAGAAGAGAGTGAGAGAGAAGAGAGTGAGAGAGAAGAGAGTGAGAGAGAAGAGAGTGGGAGAGAGGGAAGAGGGGTATGGGGGAGAGAAAGAGAGAAAGAGAAATAGAGTGAGCGAGAGGGAAAGAGAGAAGAGAGTGAGAGAGTAAGGGTGAGAGAGTAAGGGTGAGAGAGTAAGAGAGTAAGAATGTAGAGAGTAAGAGTGAGAGAGAGTAAGAGAGAGGAGAGAATAAGAGAGAGGAGAGAAAGAGTAGGGGTGAAGAGAAGTGGGAGTGAAGAGAAGTAGGAAGAGAAGTTGGAGTGAAGAGAAGTAGGAGTCGGAGCAGGGGGAGGGGGAGAGATGGGTGGTAGGAGGGAGGGTGGGGGAGAGAGACAGGAGGAGGGGGTTAGATGAAGAGGGGAGGGGAGTTGAGCCCATGTGGCGCAAAGGAGCGGAGGGAGAAGACCAATCCCTGTTCACGGCGCAAACGGGAGTCCGGATGGCCCCTGTGCATGGACAATCCAAACACAGACAGATGTTGCTGCAAGAAGTGGCCGGCAGAGCGGAAGTGGCGTGACACCGGGGTGTCATTACCAACGTTGATGTCTCGGAGGTGTTCCGCGAATCGGTCGGCCAGGCGGCGCCCCGGCTGTCCGATGTACCGAGAATGGCAGAGAGAGCAGGAGAGGCAATAGATGAGGTTGGTAGAAGTGCAGGTGAAGGAGTCGGTGATGTGATAGGGTCGGTGATGGGTGCTGGTGAGGAGGGTGGTGTTGGAGAGGTAAGGGCAAGTGCGGCAGCGTGGGCGGGAGCAGGGGAACGAGCCAGGTTGGGAGGTTGGGTTGGGGAAGAAGCTGTGGACCAAGAGGTCCCGTAGGTTGTGGGCTCGTTTGAAGGAGGGGATGGGTCGATTAGGGAAGATGTGGGAGGTGAAGGGGTCGGACTGGAGTCGCCGAAAAGCTCGGAGAATGGAGCGTTGGAGGGGTAGGGTGGTGGGATGGTAGGTGAGGGGAAAAGGGAGGCGGGAAACGGCAGGGCGAGTTCGGGGGGAGAGGGCAGATGCACGGTCCACAGAACGTGCTCTGGTAAGGGCTGTGTGGATGGTGGTGGGTGGATATCCTCGCAGGCTAAAGTGGTGAGCCATGAGTTGAGACTGAGTCTCAAAGTCATGGTTGTCGCTACAAAGTCTGCGTAGACGGAGGAATTGGGAATAGGGGATATATATAGACAGTTATGTTATATTCCGTTAGAAACGTGGTAGACCTCAGTATAAAGTTCGTCCACCTTCAGAATTGTTCAGTACTATCAGTAATATCATTATCTACTTCCAAGTTGAAGTTTGGGCGTTCGTCGCGTATGAATGTAAAATTAAAGAAATTGGACTCCAATTTCTTCAATTATATATATATATATATATATATATATATATATATATATATATATATACATATATATATATATATATATATATATATATATATATATATATATATATATATATATATATATATATATATATATATATATACACACAAAGTAAACTTGCAAGGTTCTGCACGAGTGAAAATGTTTAGGAAAGTGTGGCTGAAAATGCAGAGGTCTTTTAAAGGTGTTCATTGACTTGACCGGTTTCACTTTTTGAAAAACACATTATCAAAAGTAAAATGTAAAGCTTTGTGTATGCTTTGTGTTAAAAAATGGTTGTTATAATTGTATTAACATACAGTTATGTAATTTTCGGGTGTGTGTGCACATGTGTGTGTGAGTGCTACGTTTGTTGTGGCAAAGTGTGTGTGTGTACGTGTGAGTGCGAGTGTGTATGTTATTATTCTGTGTGCTGCGTGCATATGTCTGAGTGAATTATTGTGAGTGTTTTTGTTTGTATTGTTTGTGCAGTGTGTGTGTATACGTGTGGGTGTGTTTGTGTGATCGTGTCTATGTGTCTTGCATTTGTCAAGGTGGTGTGTGTTATTGTGTGTGTGCGTGCTTGTGTGTGTGTATGTATGTGTGTATGTGTGTTTGTGTCTGTGACTGTTTGTTGTGATTGTTGGGATTGTATTGCGTATATATCTGTGTTATTTTGGGGGGATTCCACAATGCTCTCCCCCACCAACCAACCTCCCACACTATTTTTAAAAACAGCAAACATTTCTCATACATACACTACAAGACAGGAGATGATGAATGGAAAGGGTGGTCATTCCCCTAAAATTCTGTATAAATACTTAAATATATTTCCTTTTGTGTATATATGCTTCTATACAGCCATGATTTTTGATGAACTTAAAAAAATTATAAATTTATTTTACTACCTATTTTGAACACTTTCATGTAAAGTGTTTGAACAGAAAGCCCTTCTTAACATTTTCTTATCATTGTCAAACTGTATAACTGTATTTTAATACAATTATGATAACCATTTTTAACACAACAAAGTTTACACAAAGCTTTACATTTTACTTTTGATAATGTTTGTTTTAACAAAGTGAAACCGGTCAAGTCAATAAACATCTTTAAAAGACCTCTTTCATATATATATATGTGTGTGTGTGTGTGTGTGTGTGTGTGTGTGTGTGTGTGTGTGTGTGTGTGTGTGTGTGTGTGTGTGTGTGTGTGTGTGTGTGTGTGAAATGTTTGGCAATGTCAAATTTATTGTTGGTGTGTGTGTGTGTGTGTGTGTGAAATGTTTGGCAATGTCAAATTTATTGTTGGACGTTATCAGCTTTGTTTGCAAAATGAAGGAAGGCAGTTTGAACATTTGCGAATACGCAAGAATGAGAGAGAACATGAAATAATTGTAAATGACAATAAATAATCGTTTCTACAACAATTTATTTTCCTGAATTTAATCTAACCTTTTAGAATTGTATGTATATCAATAAACATCTACTTGAACACAAAATGCATGAGTACTGAGAAGTCAAAGAGTGAGTACAACTTTTTGTGACACCCTGTATATATATATATATATATATATATATATATATTATATAGCAATCAATAATAGGTATGAAGAAAATCATACCTTTATTTTAGATCACACCTTAAAAATCCAACGACTGTGCCTATTGCATTAACATGTACATATTTAGGATTTGTATTCTACTTATATTTACTAGTATCTATTTGTTGGAAATTTAACCGTGTTCCTTTGTACTGAGTACTTACTTGATATGTACCAGGATTTTTTAATCCCATTTTCCTTACACACACACACACACACACACACACACACACATGTATATATATATATATATATATATATATATATATATATATATATATATATATATATGCATGTAGGTAACAGAGAATTGACGATATGTTAATAACTTAATGTTTATCTGTTAAAACTCTCCACTTTCTTTTTATTATATACTATATTGAAATATACCCATATATATTGAAGTGAAACAATTATTGAACTCCGTCATATACTTAATTGGTGCCTATTATTAAACAGTAAACACGAATACTATTAAGTAATACTGGACTCCTTGAATGTTTCATCGATATATAAGATTAAACCGATGAAGCTTGGATGTTAATATCCCTTTTTAAGAGATATCTGTATCCACAAACTAATTTGTGTGTGTGTGTGCGCGCGTGTGGGTGCGTGTGTGTGCCTGTGTTCCCTCTGTTTCTCTTGTACTCCTAACTCTGCAACCCTTTCCACTTCGTCTTTCATACTTGTAACCTACTGTCATTCTTATGTTCTTGCCTTCTCTACTCATAATGTGAAAGGAGAAAGTAAGATGATAAGAAATATCAATAGAAAGAATGAAGAGAGAACGGGATAAGAAGTAAAGGTGGAATAGGAATAGCCAGCGATTACAATAATGAAGGTTAAAGTTTGGATGTAGAAAAGAAAAATGACTGGGTTATGCACAAAAGAGAAGCTGATAGAAATAAAAGTTCTTCATATTGTTTATGTGGTTGTTGGAGGCTGCGATGAGAAAATTTTAATGATTGTTTAAATATATTACGCAGCAGAGTATAAAGTCTTTCTTTCACTAATAACACTTTCCGCTTCAAAGAATAAAACACCTTTTTATATTTATATATTCAAATTAATATCCGTTCTAATGATTTTCTGGGTAAGATAAACGATAGCTGGTCTGTTGAGACAATTAGTTTTTCTCCTCGCCGTACCTAAGTACACGCAGAAAAGTAAAAGCATTATCATTTTGACTACAATTTAAAGAAGGTCCGAAATGGAATCAATGCCGTTTTTGTTACAAGTGTTCGACAGTATAGTCTCTGGTGAATTTGCATAGTGATCTCACATATATAATATTGCCAAAATTATATCTTAAAAATTGGGTTTCCGCTTCAAGTTGCAAAACTATTTCAGTTCTTATCAGTTGACAACGCTTTACCAATTTAAGTGACCCACATCAGGAGTTAAGCAGCTGGAACACTCACAAGCCATCTAGACTGACAAGCACTAACGCACATGATAGAGATAAAATACAAATACTTATATTTGGGCACTTTATCCATTTCATATTCAGATACATTGTTGCCTGTAGGAATTCATGAATTGATTTTTCTTCCTGCTGTTATTTGACAATGTTTCCCACGGGATTTTCTTGAATTTCTTTCGAAGTTTGTGAAATAGCATGTCACAAGCTTGAGATCATTTGTCATTTTCTAAGACTTTTTTCTTGAGTATGATGAGGTTAGCGGTTCTGTGGCATTTTTACATACCATGACATATTGTTTTCTTCTGCTCTAATGCTCTGTTCGCATTCAATCAGTCCTCTTCACCCTCTTTTTCTTGGTACATACAGTCTGTCTCTGTCTCTTCTTGGGTGGAGTATTCCATATCTAGTCAGCAACATCCTTGTCTTTCTGTCTAAGCTGTTTAATTCGTCTGCTGTCCATGCGACTACCCCTGCTACGTATCTAAGTAGTGAAACTGCCCAGGTGTTGATAGCTTTAATATTATTTCGTCCGTTTAATTTCGACTTCAAGTTTAGTCTCAGTCTGTGCAAGTACTCCACCTTAAATTTTTCTGTCATTTCTTTCTCCATCAATTTATCCATTTCCAAAATCCCCAAGTACTTACAGCCCGTCTCTTCTATCTGCTTCATAACCTCCTTCGACTGTATCGCTAGCCCATCCATACAATTGATTTTGTCTCTCTTCAAGTCTAACACGCCACACTTTTTCAGTCCGAACTCCATTCTGATATCAGCACTGAAAATATACACCATATCAACGAGGGAACTGATTATAATATTATTATTATTGTTATTAGTATTATCATTCCTTCATAACACAGTGTAAAAATGCACTGCAGTCTTTAATCATCTGTCAAGTCACACGGACCTCAGATATATAATACTTTCCTTAAGATATGCGCTGTGTCCAATAAGGCTGCTTTTTGCAAGACATCAAACTTGCATGGGATTTCCAGTTGCCTTAAGTTGTCTTGAATTTTCAATGGGATTGAGCCCAGCGCTCCGATCACCACTTGTATCACTTTTACATTATTCTCTCGCATTCCATACAGTCTTGCCATTTCCACTTTCAATTCGGAGTACTTGGTGGATTTTTCAACCTCTTTAGTCACAACATTCATGTTATTTGGTATGTCTACATCAATGATCTGTCTATTCGTCTCTCTTATTCAATACGACAATATCCGGCCGATGGTGTTCGATTACACGATCCGCTGAAAATCATAGTCCCAGAGTATCGTTACTTTTCCTGCATTATTATTATTATTATTATTATTATTATTATTATTATTATTATTATTATTATTATTATTATTATTATTATTATTCAAAGTCTAATACACGCTTAATATGTTTAGTAGAGATTTTATCTTGAGGTTTGTAGTCAACAGGTCTCCTCAAGTTTCTAAAATCTTTTTTTAGGCTTCTTGCATTCTTCCAGAATAATGATGGCATTTTTCATCAGGTCGGGGGATATTCAATTCCAACATACTTCCGACTCTTATATAGCAGTCTGGGTGCCGAGTGAACCAGTTACTTTTGATTTGATAGATTTTAGAATGATGTTTTTGTAAATACATATATTATCATACCCATATAATTATGATGTCTAGACTGTTTGCTTTCATCTTCTCATCGGTCTGAAAAGGCATTTTCAGCTTAAGTCCGATCACTGCGATACACCAGATTTCGTACCTGCATATACCACCCCTTATATTTCATGTCGATATGTTGGCATGTTGCCCAGTGCACATTACTAACCAATTCTGTCGTGTGTATTGCTAAATTTTGTCTACGTAACAAATAAGCGGTCAAAAATAATGGGGACGCTTGCTTCAATGCACCGATTGGATTGTATACTCTGCTTTTGATTTCAAACTATTGTCTTTGATATATTTTTTTATTGCAGATTGCAGATTAGTCTGGTCAACAATTGATCATGTTAATTTCCATCGCTGAATTAATATACATACATACATACATACATACATATATATATACATATATATGTATGTGTATGTATATGTATATGTGTGTACGAATATAGGTATGCATGTATATACACATATGTATATATATATATATATATATATATATATATATATATATATATATATATATATATATATATATATATATATATATATATATATATATATATATATATATATATATATATAATTATTCAGAAATAAATGATATTCGAAAGAGCCAAAAGCTATGCAAGAAAGAAAAATTACACGAAACAAATTATTTTATGACCATAAATATAATATTGATAACTAAACATCATAAAATAAGGAATTGAAAATATTGAAAACAAAAATAAAATAGGACGTGGGTAGTTATAAGATAAGCAGCTTAAGAAGCGGGAGGGTATAGAATATGAAACAAAAGGAAATCGGGTCGCAAAACAATGGCCGACTATTTGAAAGTCAAAGCGGTTGTATTGCATTGTCTTCACAGAATTTGTTTATATAATTATCGTCCTCTGGTGGTGATTAGCTTTTATAGCAATAAACAATCGGAACTAAGGCAACTTATTTTTTCAGAAATATCAATACCTCCCATTTTGGTATACAAGCACACACACACACACACACACACACACACACACACAT
The DNA here is from genome assembly GCF_046866305.1 of Octopus bimaculoides. Lineage (NCBI taxonomy): Eukaryota > Metazoa > Mollusca > Cephalopoda > Octopoda > Octopodidae > Octopus > Octopus bimaculoides. Next base: position 106,388,069 of record NC_142930.1, on the reverse strand, counting down.
ATATATATATATATACCTACATATCTGTATATGAAGGTATCCGAAGACACTTGTGTTTGTATGAGTACGTCTAAGCATGTATTTCTGTGCGTGTATGCATGTATGCATGTATGTATTTATGCATGTATGTATGCATGTATGTATGTATGCATGCATGTATGTATGCATGTATGTATGCATGTATGCATGCATGTATGTTTGTATGTATGTATGTATGTATGTATGTTTGCATGCATGTATGTTCATGTAAGCTGTTCCACTGAGCACCCTTAGTAATTTCTCTTATCTCATTTCCGTTTTAATTATACAAATAATACTCCCAAGCCCATTAATGTTTTTCTACCGTTCTTATATACATATAAGTCCTATGTCTGACTGATATTAACGTAGGACAATGCTGTAAAGATATCGCCTATTATCGCTTTACAGTTGCCCTCATTTGTACAGATATAAAAAAAGAACTAAAAGAGATCGTCATTTTTTTAATGGTATGATAATTCAGGAGTGTGTTTGATACCTTTAGTTCAGTTCCCATTTATAGAAAATCAATTATTCTCTTGAATTAGCATGCTATTAAGAAAAACCAATTTTTTTTCTTCGTCATCTGGACAGAAGACGGCGGCATTCAATAATAAGTGTCATCAGTACATTGTCCGATGTTTCTATAAGCCAAGCATAAGATTTAGACATGCAAAAACAATAAAAAAATATTCAAGGCCCCTTGAGTGAAGGGTGTAATCTGCATAATAATCTGCATAATTAAAACGAATGTATATGTTTGTGTGCATGTGTATGTGTATGTGTGTGTGTGCGTATACGTTTGTAAGCATGTATCCCTTACGTTATATATGTTTCTATATATATATGTATGTGTGTGTGTTTATGTATGTGTGTATACACACATACATACACACAAACACACATACATACACACAAACACACATACATACACACAAACACACATACATACACACAAACACACATATATATTTGTATGTATGTATGTATGTATGTATGTATGTATGTATGTATGCACCAAGGAAAGAGAGTAACATAGCGGGAAAGAACGGAAATGGAGGAGACAAAGACAATAAGAAAGTGTGATAGACAAAAAAAATGAGGAAGGTTCAAAATTTGTCTACCTTCTGATTTTTAATCGAAAAAATATAGACATTTATTTTAGTGAGCTATCTTAGTGTTGTTATGCTAATTTCAGGGTGTATAAATTATTCTAGAAAGGTTGTATATGTGGGTTTAGAGGCGTGTTTGCGTGATAATAGAGAAACTCTCTCAGACCTATCGCTCTTTGCGCCGCCGCCAAGTAAAAATGAAATACGTAAGTGTAGAAAATTTTAAAGTAACTTTATAACAATAACGTTTAGCGCGAACTTTTTCTGTTTTTAATCTTACCTTTTTCTATTAATATTTTTCGCGTATGTTTTAAATTTACAGTTCAAAATCAGCAAACAAATTCAATCTTATTAATTAAAAAAAGGTTAATTTTTTTAAAAAATGGTCCATTTCAAGCCGCTATGCCAAAGGCTTAGACCTGCGGCAACTAACAACATGCTGAGATAAGACCGAGTGAAACAGGGTTTATTTAACGAGATGCCCCTTCGAGACACTTCTGCACCGAGGGATGCACCATAACCAGTTGTACAGAATCCCACTCGCGAAGGATCAACGCAGGACGTGTCGACACGATCGTTGTGAACAAAATTTCTCGTGTATTCCATTTTCCGTCTCTATCTTTTGTTTTTATATATATATATATATATATATATATATATATATATATATATATATGCATATATACGTGTGTGTGCATATATATGCTTATATATGCATAGAAATGTACATACATACATACATGCATATATATGCATTATGTCAGGTTACTCTCGAGCACTGCTGGTAACATATAACCCAGTACAACTTGTGCCATGGTTTGGTCGGCGACTAAACTAGCAATCTCACCAAGCTTACTTGGTGACGAGAGTAATTGTTGGACGCCCTGCAGGACGAAAAATAAGACCTGTCAAACGGCGGAAGAGCTCATGTATAGTTAACGGCCATCCAACATTATGTGTACATAGGTGCGTATGTGTGTACGTGTGTGTGTATTTATTTATATATATTTTTATACATCTTCTCATATTTTTATCTTTTCTTTTTTTCTTTTTTTTAATATATATTTTCATATATTTACATATCTTTTATATATTTATATATTGTTTATGTATATATATATTTATGTATATTTCATGTAATTTTATTTTATTTATATTCTTGATTTTGAATTTATTTAATTATCTATGTATTTATTTATTTTTATTTAAAGTAAAACATTTTCAAATTGTAAAAATTTCAAATTCTATATCTTTTCTTAATGTGTACATATGTATATATATTTTTTTGTGCGGGGGGGTGCAGATGAGCCTCATTAGCCGTGGTGAAGGCAACTCTTCTAGGAGAAGGTTATTCTGACATAAAACCAGGTTGATGGGAGCAGACTGGGCTCCTGTTTTGAAACGAAGCCGTGATTAGGAGAACCAGCATAGGAGAATAAAGGTCTGAATTCAAATTGACTTACCACTAGTGGCTTGCAGTCTCCTTTTGACGAAAAGCCTAGGTACTCCGATATAAAACCTGCAGTCAACTTAGTACTCCGATATATAAAGATATAAGAAGGTACTCCGATATAAAAAGATATAAGGTACTCCGATATAAAACCTGCAGTCAACTTAATACTAGTCATCTTGCTTTGCTTGTCACTGGAATCTACTATTTTGAACCAGAGAGTGGCAAAAGTGTTGTATAAGCGTTTGTCACTGAAATCCAATGCAGTACAGATTTCCCCGACAAAACACCATCTTCGTACAATCATCACGTTTCAATACAAATGAATACACACGCTCATATGTATATATATATATATATATATATATATATATATATATATATATATATATATATTGTTTTATTTGGGGATGGTTATGTTACCAGTTTAGCCAATAAAAACATACGCACTATATATTTGGTGTTAATTTGCTTCAGCTTTATTTTATTTTTTGCTTTAATCGTATTTCGGCCAGAGTTCTTTCGTCACACTTCTGTGACCTCATCAGTGGTTCTTTGCTTTCTTCTTTCTTATTTGCGTGTCTTTCCTTACTAACGATCAGTCATTTTGTATTTGTATTCCTATTGTATGTGTCTTTATTTACACATGCGTATACCCCTATGTGTGTCTATGTTTAGTAAGTGCGTGTATGGTGGGGGAGTGCCTGCAGTATCTGTATCCCTTGTATATACACGTTCGTCTAATTTATTATTATTTATTCTATTCTGCTTTATTTTATTTTTGTTCTACTTTTATTTATTTTGCTTTTATTTTTATCTTATTCATTTTATATTTTATACCTTTTATTTTCATTTCAGTTGTATTTTACTTTTTCTATTATTTTATTTTATTCTACCTTATTTATTTTACTTTGTTTCGTATTATATTATATCCAAATTAATCCGTTAACCCTCACACACACGCAAAAATATAGAGTAATTCCATATATTTAGCCTGCTGATATGAACTAAGAGGTCAACATGTAATCTTCTATTGTATATCTTTTCCCTGATGATATTTTGTTTATATCTTATAAATGCAAATTTAAGGCATACATTTATAATTTATTTAATGAGCACAAATGGAAACAGCTGTAAGAAGTAAGAATTATCAATTTATGAATGAATTATTATTAACTTTCAAATTTCCATTTTCTTTTCTTCTAGTAATTGAAAACGGATTATTATTATTATTATTATTATTATTATTATTATTATTATTATTATTATTATTATTATTATTATTATATATATATATATATATATATATATATATATATATACATATATGTGTGTGTGTGTATACACACATATATATACGTACATATATATTTTTTCACACGGACAGGTGTATAGCAAGTCATCTACAGAGAATCGAAATCGAATTGCAGTTTTACTTCAATGGGAGCGTACACGAAATTTCAATTTGCTCACCACATAAAATGTGCATATTAACAGTGAAATTAAATTGACATATTTTTTTCCATTTCAAGCGGGACAAATGATGATTAAATTCTCAGACATTTCTACCAGATGCTATAATTTCGTATACGGTGTATAAAATTTGTTCGATATTTTTCAATGAACTATTTTCACTGGGATATTTATACGACTATCATTTCTTTGGCATTTACAGACCACTGGTTTCTGACATTAGTCAAAGAGGAAAATGTAATATCTCCTAAGAGTTGTAGACATTTTCAAGTGTTCTCTTTCGAGTGTTTTATAGAAGGTTATGTTTAGTCTCCCGTCAATTGGATAGTAATAAACAAGTACTATCTTTTACAGCTTATACTTCACTAAACATAAAACAGTTATCACAAATTTCACATATTATACTTGATTGCAATCCGAAATCTTAAGTAAATAGTTAAATATATATATATATATAAATCACTAACTGTCACAGTGGAAAGCTGATAGCGTGTCTAATTAAATGTATTCCCTTCAGTCTTGAACATTCTAAGTTCAAATCTTGTTCGTTTCTTCAAGTGCTCGATAAAATATTATTTCGACTGCTATACTGTTCTCTTCCCTCAAAATATGCTGAGTTGTGCGTGTGTTAAAATTCAATATTCTTTTTAGCTAATCTTATCTTTATATTTTATCTTTTACTTGTTGCAGTCATCGGACTGCTATCATGCTGGGGTTTAGTTGAACAAATCGACCCCAGTACTTATTTTCGAAGCATGAACTTATTCCACCGGTACCTTTTGTCGAACTGCTAGATTTACAGGGATGTTGACAAACCAACACCAGTTGTCTAGTGAGGGTAAGGAGCAAACACAAAGAATAAAGACGCACACACACGCTGAATATCCATGAGAACTACGTTAAGGGTATCCGTGTCTGTGGAGTGCTCAGCCACTTTTACATTAACTTCATGAGCAAGCTCTTCTATTGGTCAGATCAACTAGAACACATATCAACGTAACCAACGGAGTGCCAGGATATGTATGCATACGTATGAGTATGCATGCATGTATGAACGCATGTATGTATGTAGGCATGCGTGTATGTATGTATTTATTTGTGTGACTATGTGTCGGTATGTGTGTATGGATGTAGTCGTAGCATGGCCGAAAAGATAAGTAGTTCGTTTCACATACTCGAAGTCTCTGATACGATCCTTTTGCATGACATCTCGGGTAAATGTTATTTTTAATAACCTCGGGTCGGCATATACGTTATGAGAGAAATTGCGTTTGCCAGAAACTGTATAGAAGCCCATCGAATGGTTTGTACCAGTAAGTTAAAAGGTACAAACGTGTTACACTGATTTTGTCAGAGAATTATTAAAAGGGTGGTACACGTGTCTGTGAAATGCTCTGGCACTTACGCGTTAATTTGGGAGCAGGTAATTCAGTAGATCAAACAACTGAGTTTTTATCGTTCATCGATGGGGATCCACCACCATCATATACGTACTTAAATGTGTATGTGTGTGTGTGTGCGTGTGTGTGTGTGTGTGTGTGTGTGTGTGTGTGTGTGTGTGTGTGTGTGTGTGTGTGTGTGTGTGTGTGTGTGTGTGTGTGTGTGTGTGTGTGTGTGTAAGCTTTTGGTAGGAAGATTAAAACATATATCATAAGTGACAACTTCAACATGATATTGCAATTTTCTCCCTCGCATTACCGACGGTCTTTTCTTTTTTTAAGTATCTTTGATTCTGCACGACTTGTGTAATCTGTTATATGAAATATATTGGTGTGTTATTAGTAGTTTGGTGTGATGTTGAAGGTTAAATTGAAATGAGACAGGCTTGACTAATATAATCAATCTGATGTAGCGTTAATATACAAAATGTATCCAATCGAACGGGAATCTTCTCTGAAAAATTTCATCACATTCCCAGTAAAGAGAAATCAAAGTGTCTATTGGCTTTTTGTTCCTCTGATAACAGACTCGTTTTAAATTGGTTAATAATTAATTGTTTTTAACACCATGATATTTTCTTTCTTTACATAAATTACAACTTGGTAATTAGTAAACAATACTACATAATTAATTAAATTTTATTTTAATAGCGCTTTTTTTCTTTACAAATCACATTACATTCACTCAAGAATATCTGTGTAAAGAAAACTCGATACGTCAGCAAGATCAAATAATGAATTGATTATTTCATAACGATACTTTTATTTCTGAATGTTTTATATTTAGAAGCTGTATTCTTTTGATAAGCAGTGAAAAAATGATGCATTATTTTCTTAGACTATGCTTCATTAAATATTCAATTTTACATTCATGTTTCTTGAGATATTCACATACAAATAATTAGTCTGCGAGTATGTTTGTTTTCACACATAAGAGATAGTGTCGAAGCAGAAGGCTGTCAAACGGCAGAGTGACTGTAGGACTTCTATGCTCTAGTACAATACAGTATGCGTAAAGAACATGTATACATAATAAAAATGTTAATATCTAAATCTGTTTCTGTGTATATGTGAGTGTGCATATATGTATGTATTTGTGTATGCATGTATATATGCATGTATGTACGAATGTATGTATATATGTATGTGTGTGTATGTATGTATGTATGTAAGTATGTATGTATGTATGCATGTATGTACGTATGTATGTATATTTGTGTGTATGTAGTATGTATTTAGTTAGTTAGTTTAGATAGATAGATAGATAGATAGATAGATAGATAGATAGATAGATAGATAGATAGATAGATAGATTTTTTTGGAAAGAAATTCCTGTCGTATTTTTGATATGATCGTGTTGAGGGTACTTCTTCAATACTTGCGGTAGAATAAGCGTTTATTTCTACATTCGAATGTTTCTTTTTAGATTACGTTATAGCATGGTGGTTAAATTCGTATCGATTTTATCCTTTTAAAACGAGTTTAGATAAAACTTCTATCAGACACTCCATGTAGTATGGATTTAAAAGGGACTCTTAAGCAATAGAAGCGGCAAGAAATATTCGTTCTCTCTATGGAAATGCAGTTTTAAGTGCCCGGACATGCCAAAAGTGGTTTGCGAAGTTTCGCTCGGAATATTTTTCTCTCGTTGATTCCTCTTGATCTGGACAAGTTCCAGCTATGGTCGTGGAAGGTAAAATTAATACACTGTGATATCATTAATTTGCAATCCCATTTGACAGCAGAATAAATATCAAGGAAACTCAGAAAATGAAAAATATTAAGACCAAGCCAAAGAGATGAAGAAATTGTAGAATACGAGCGTGAAAATTGTTCCTGTGGTAAAAGATGCATCGAGTACAACGCCCAAACTTTTATCTAACAATTACGCTGTAATTGAATCACATATTGTCGACCCGCACAAACAAAAATCTCCATCCTCTATTCTCCAAGATCCCTAAGAAAAACTTTTGACATTTGAGATGCGTTATCATTCAAACCTGAAGACAAGATCCGTGCAACTTAAATTTACATGTAATAATTTCTGTAGTATAATGATAATAACGGTTTCTTATTTATCACGACGCCGCCCAAAAGAAAGATCCGTTTGTTTTGTTTTTGAAACCAACCTGAGTTTTGATTTGTGGGAATGGAAAAAAAGTTTTGTGCACTATTCTTACTGCACACAATTTTATTGCATAACAAATTTTGTTATAACAAATGCTTACGAGATAAAATTGCTCTAAATGTTTGAAGGAGTAAAATTAATAGAAAGCCTCAAAAAATCCATTTTTCATCACCAGTAACTAATCTGTCCAAAAACGGTGAGATACGTTCACAAGAGTAAAGATATGAGCAGATGTCTTCTCGTAATTTTCGGTTGGCTGTGTCAAATCATAGGGAGCCCATTTTCCGAGTTTGGGCATCTTTCCAAGCTGTTGAAGAAGGCAATAAACTGTTGATTGGCTTGAATTGAACTTGCTTGCCAATTCTCCAACTGACACAATATTATCCTTCTCAAGCTCTGACAAAAAGCTCATCATCAAATTCAACAGGGCGTCCTATTCGTGGCCTCTCTCTTAGACTGAAATCACAAGTTTTGAACTTTATAAACCATCTTCTGCTACTTCTTTCGTTCAGCACTATTCTCCATAAACAACATGAATATTTCGGTTTACATCTGCTGCACTGTTTCCCTTTCTGAACGCATGAAGCATTATGTACCTTAAATGCTCCTTCGATACATCCATCTTTGAGGGGTTTATCTTAGTAATTAATTCAGTCAGATTATTCTGTAAAAAGAAGTTATATTACGCTAAAGGTTTCCAAATCCATATGAGCATCAATCAATACCATTTGACATTTTAGAATACTGAAAAAAATTGAAAGAAATTACATATGTGATATTTCGAACATTATTTACGGAATGACCTCATACATACATACATACATACATACACGAGAATAATGTACAGCCATAGATGTTAGCTATCCTGCAGATGTGAAGGATTATTCCAGAGCCAACGGGAAGGAACTGCTTCAAATCCTGCAGCATATCTGAACTGATTCACATTTATGCTAAAAATTATCGGTGCATTTGGTTGTGTTCTTAAATGTTTAAGCTAAGATTTTTAGGCGAAGAAAGAGAGGGGCTAACATGCACACTACAAAAACATCTGTTAGCGGAGCACTAATGATAGGCAAGACTTCGTTTTATTTAAAGTTGAACGTGTAACTTTTATTATCGTTGTCATTCATATTCAAATCTGTTTCTTTCTTACAAATGAGCTTTCCTTATGGGGAGAATTCTTATAAATAACAAAGAATATATAGATATATGTGTATGTCTTTTCCGTTCATGCACGCATATATACATGTACGGTAAATGCATGTATTTATTTGCATGCAAAGACTATATAAGCACAATGGACTGACATGTGAATAGATTCAACGGGTGGAGGTGCAAAGTAACAATAATCTTTGTCCAAATAAATTGACTGCTGTAATGATTAGAAACTGAAGAGTTGCATATCATTAGATAAGGAAGATTACATTCAAAACACGTATGAAATAGCATTATTGTTGTTGTTATTTAGCACCACATCTGTTCTGAACAAGCAGAATTATGATTAAAAGCTTTGCAGCTGAAGCGACCATATCATCTTTTATTCAAACACGCTTTGTGTAGGTGTACGTTCCCCAAATGTCCCTGTTTCTAAGATTTGATTGCTAATACATCAGATCGTGCGATTACGTTGATAATTTATTCTAATGGCTGTATTCTAGTGCATTTTCTAAAAAGAAAAGTTATTTCTTTTAAGAATACTGTTAGTGAACAACCATAATCTGTTTGTAAGATTACTCTGCTTAATTTTCTATGTATATTCTTTGACAACATGTCACTTCAACTTGTCAGAAATGTAAATAAGTAGGGGCCAGATTGAACTTCACAAACAAGTTCGATGAATATTAACACAACTTCATTGGTGTTGATCAGCTGGTGCTAGTTCATGTTCTTAACCTTACAAAATGATTTATGTAGATTACGAATTTTACGTTTCATGAATACTAACGAATGTATTATTGTATTTCTAAATTCGTGTTCGCCATTATCACGTTTCCAGATTCCATCACTCCAGAATCCCGGCTTAGACCTCTAAGTAAATTCTTATTAAGTAAGGAACAATATGTGTATGTTTGTGCTTATGTATGAGTGAGAGCGTGTTTAATTGTATTTTCTGCAGTTTAGAATACGTTTTGTTATCATGTGTTGCTTCGTAATATTGGGGCTTTACTAATCCCTGTGACGAAATCAAATGATGATGATGATGATGATGATGATGATGATGATGATGATGATAATGGTTTCTTTTATTTGCCACCAGGGCGAAGGATGAGGGGACAATGCAAAGACAGACATGAAGTGTTGGGATTTACATATAATGGAATGATAAATTAAAAAGTATATACGGTATACATTATAAGAAGTATATTAGAAGTATATGACACTAGAAAAAAAGGAGGAAAAAAGGATCGTGATGGGATCCCCTGATTCAAGAAGAGCTCTAGGGATAATCAGGGAACTCCACCATACAAGATCACCCTGAGTACCAAGGACGAGAGCCCACCTCTACTTCTTTCTTCCGACTCACAGGTCTACACTGAGAGTGGTACCATCCACTCTTGCCATTTTTGCAACTTTCACCCACCTTTCGATAAATTCACTCGAGGACAGCACCTTCCTTTCCACCCTCACTTTCCTTTCCACCCTCACTTTCCTTTCCACCCTCACTTTCCTTTTCAAGTCAAACTTGAAAACATCGATGAAGGCTTTAGTTCTCCCCGTTCTCAGCACAGCCATGCTAGACGGAGAAACAAAATGAGGAGGTTACTCATCTTGGCTTTCGAGAAGCCTGGAAGTTCCGGGCTTCTCTACTGGCGAAAAGTTTTTAAAAAGCCCCTCCAACAGCCTTTTATCAATAGATTTTTTTTTAATCCCCGCACTTCCTGTGAACTTTTCTATCATAGTTTAATAAACGTCTGACGACGTCTTAATTAAGTGTCTGTCTTTGGGGGGTTTGAGGATGAAATCCTCAAGTTCCTTTCCCTCTGTCTCTATACTGTTTTTATTTTGATTTACAAAATCCATCAATTCACTGTTACACTTGTTCACAACAGGGAAATTGATGGATACATTTCGTCTACAGTCTGATGAATATTTTTGAAGTTCTGTCGTCGGTTGTTTCTCGGTTTCTTTAATTTCGTGCTGCTGTTGATAATGTTGCTGTTTTTGAAGTTATTGATCTTATTCATGCAGTTTTTGTGAATTGTGTTGCAGTTGTGGTTTCAGAATAAGTTTTTGTTGATTTCTTGGAGTAGGGCTGTGAGAAGGTGTAGGATTCTTGTGCACTTGTTTATGATTTAGCACTTGTGATATTTGTAATGTTGGCTGCGGTGAGATTTTGTTCAGGGCAGGAAACCTTTGAGTGTTTTACAGATCCACATTTATGGCATCTTAGCTTTCTACCCTCCACGAACACTGACAGGTGAGTGCCATCCGGGAGATCGATTAGATCGGGCAGCTGGTCTATATGGTCCTGCTTGTATGGCAAGATCAGTTCCATACCTATACCTAACCAGTTTTGCTAAGGTAGTTTCTTGACCTCTAGTTTTGTGACTTCGTCTTCTTCTAAACCTGCCAAGACGGCCACCACTAACCAGGTAATGAATATTTCTGGCGGCACATTCAGTACCCTAATCTTGGCAAGACGTTGGCCGCGATAGCTGGGATTAAGAAAAAGTTTGCATTCTTCAAAGTGGTTTCGGAATTACATCTAGCTTCTTCCGTCCCAAATCTCACCTCAATAATTCCAAACTTCTTTCTTCAGGTGATGTGGGTCTTATGTTCCCACACGCACCCAATGCATTTTTGTACTTCGATCTCGGGAGCATTTTCCACTCGCCGAGACTTAACTCTGATGCAACGGTATGTGACCGTTCATCTTGCGATATTTTCTATTACATCTGTTGAAGGATTTAGAGCTACCCTTCTCCTATCTCTTCTAACAATTTTTCTTGCAAATTTTAATTCTCTTCTCCCAGCAATTTCAAAAAATGCAGTTTGTCTAATGTTGATGCATGTTATTACTCTTGTTATTGCTTTTGTTGTTGGTTAACCCTAATTCAGCCTTATTTCATCAAAACTGATGTAAGGTAGTCCAGCTTTGGTTATTCCCACTCTTTTTCATTTCTATGTTTACGTCCTCCATTTTACTCTTTTTCTCTTTTTTTCATTATCATCATATTGCGTAAGAAGGACGCGGTTTAGGAATTAAAGCTACTGTTCTAATTATGATTAGTATCACACATATATTCTTTTTCCACATTCTTCAACGCCGTAACCACCGTTCCCTCTAATTTTTCTCAACCACTAATTAGAATTTTTGATGTATTGATCAAAAGTATTCTAAATTCAAAGTTAGTGCGTGGCATTTAAACTTCCATGCAACGCACATTTGTAAATTAAGATAAACAGCAACATTTTGATGTGCGCAACAGCAGGTTGACTGCATATCTGTTCAGAGGTGCAGCTTAGTGGATACGTTACTTGTAATCTAAATTTTGAGTACTTACCATAAGTTCAATTTTTTAAAACTTATAGTGGATTCTAGGTATACCAAAGTCGCATATAAAATATTTGTTAAACGATTTGAATACCCTACATTCTACGACCTGGCCTGTAAGAATATAATAATCCTTTAAGGTCATTGCTATATTAATTTCCAAGACTTTATCATTTGATATCAGTCTCGCTTCACAGTAGCATAAAATGCAATTTCTCGACACACCTTTCAGCACACTTCGTCATTATGAAATTCAAGATTTTCTGGTCTTGCTTTTTACAGCAACTGATAAAGTGTATCAAATTCTTTTCATTCTTCTTTGAAAGTTATCATTAGTCTTTTATATTATGTACAGTTTACATTAGTTGAACGGGTGTCCTCATCTTCATTGCTGTTTTAAATGCCTTTCCGCAGTTGTACGCTTCAGCCTTTTTCGGGTGTCATGTGACTCGTCTTAGTGTCTTGCTGAAATGTAGTGAAAGTAACAACCAAGATGAAGACACAGCTCGACTAATGTAATTAGTGTACATAGTATAAATTTCTCATCTCACAAACATAGAATTTATTAGTCTTTCAGGTGACAGATACCTTCCATAACCGGTTTATACTGAATTAGCAGAACCCGTGAATATTGCACGGAATTAATAATAAATTTATGGGGTTCTTCCTGAAAATTTTATCCAAAAAGCCTGAAAGCGTAGCCTGTGTTGTGTCTGTATCAAAAGTGAAGGAAATTGGAATACGATGATTACTTAATGCACTTTATATATATACTCTATGCACAGCACTCATAAAATAAATGTTAACTCCTATTTTTCGATTTTCCAATTTACATGGTCAATAACTTCATATCTAGGAAACAGAAATTTTATAGTAAAAAAAAAAATCATTTTATATATAAAATATGTAAGATTTTCACGAGGGTAAAAATTTAATGCAACATGGCATACTCTGAAAGCCGCATCATAACTTATAAGCCAAGGCAATGGGTCAGAGCCAATACACATTTTAATTTGCATATACCTTTCAATCGTTGATAATTTTAATTCTCACATGAGATAATTTGAAAGCCCTTGAGAATGACACATATAGCTGACCATGGCCGAATATATGTTCAGGAAAGAACAGTCTCACTTTATCAAATGTGATTTATTGATAGTCATTGCATATGACAGGCAAATGGGAAACTGATTTCTTTCTAAAGTTGAATGGTTAAGTTTGTGATGAGCATGCGTTAAGCGATAAATGATATAAAAAACTTAGTTTAATTTTTTAAAAATACCATCGCCACCTCCGTCACCGCCGACGCCATCACCACCACCACCACTTCTCTCTCTCTCTCTCTCTCTCTCTCTCTCTCTCTCTCTCTCTCTCTCTCTGCCTTTCTTTAATCTCACCATCAGAACATCACACCCTGCTAAAATTATATTCCTGACACTCCTGTATATCACTACCCTCAACTAACTTTTTAAACTACGTAATAAATGTTATGTTCCCCCTACCACATGTCATGCACACTTCTCTCTCCATCTCTTTCTCTCTCTTCGCCTTATTTTCTTTTTCTCTCTCCTTTTTTTTTCTCTTGTTCTCTCTTTCCTTTCAACTAATCATGCGAAAGCGTTACAATTACGTTCCTATCTACCTCACGTCATGGACGCTTCTCTCTTCCTCTTTTTCTCTCTCCCTCTTTCCTTTCTCCCTCCTTTGCTCTAATCCCGTGAAAGTGTTATCGACGGACTAAGTAACGTAATGACAAGCAGAATTATTATAAGATGCTAGATTTTTAAGAGCTCGGTATCTCTCTTCAAATCTTATTTTTGCTGCCAGCTTCTTAAACTTTCTTTTTATCTCTCAAGCTGTCCATAAAAATTGATAATTTCATCCAATCTCTAATTTCTCTTCCAGCCGTGCCTTAATCCCATTCCTATCTAGATTGGCAGCAGGCACAATACATTGCAGATATTAGATATTTGAATAATGTGAAGTGAAATTTCTTTTGTCATTAACTAAACCAGGCATGGGCAACTTTTCCGAGAAACGAGACGCATAAGACATAGTTCATCATCATGCGAGCCGTACTATTAAAAATATTCAAGGTAATTTTTCTTCCAGAGAGTTCCGCGAGCCATAGTTTGCCCATGATGAATCTAAACGGTGCTTGATAATTATTAGATTCATTCCTCCACATTTTCCCAATTCATAGAAACAAATTAGGTTGGATCGTACATAAAACTCTCTATTGTTTAAGAATATTACGATGTACATCAATAGAATTAGTAGATACCGAAAAGTTACATAATGTCATGATATTCATAGAACATCTATTTAACTCACTCAGCTTTTGTCAAACAACACCTGCTAAACAACAGCAGCAAAAATAAATATATTAATACAGTGCTGAAAAGTGAAGTGAGCAACATTGTCCAAGTTGGCAGTGAGCTCCTCAAGAAGCACTCTCTTCCTGATGATTTCCTATACAGTCCCAAAACAGCTGGGCTCTCTTAGCTCAGAGAAAACCTTGGTGGAAAGCATTCAGCATACAAAAAAGTGATTATGCATGGGTATGTTGCCTGGAAGCTTGAAGAAGATAGTAGAATTGACACGAATCGCAGCCTATCTTGGACACAAGACCACTACATCACATCATATTTTCAAGGCTATGCGATTGCAATCCAAGAACTGGAGATTGCCACAAAGTACCTGGTGAACAAGAGAGACAGTGACGCTCTGGTAATCCCAAGGTGCTACTGCATGTATTGGCTATGTCATGTTTCTGCGGAAGACATCACGCATGTGATTAGCAGCTGTCCTAAAATATCGTCACGGTACTACCTCCCTATTTGGCACGATGTCGTTGCTAAAACAATTTACAATGCCATCAGCAAAAAAGCCTCTCCTGAAATAAACTTAGAAAATCCCTCTATTATAGAATACATTCATAAGCATCAACTGAAAGAATACTGGTGGAATATTCCCTTCAAAACTTTTGTCAAATGTAAACAACACAGGCCGCATATTGTTGTTTGGGACAGAGAGGCAAAGGTACGTACCATAATAGAGGTCCACTGCTCTGCAGATGTAAATATCTCTTTTGGATTTTCAGAAAGAGAAATCGACCGGCTAATTCGTACATTACAAGTGAAATCTGTGAGTGGAACAGTAAAAATATGCAATACTTCTCTCAAGTCCCAAATGTGAATTTGTCTGTGTTAACTACATCCCAAATATAGAGCCTTGTATCATTGTTGGAAACCGGTTCCCTCCGCAGTGGAAGATTTCTAATAATTAAAAAATAGAAGAGACATACATACATGAATTCACACTCGCACATATATTTGTGCGCGAGTGCGTGTAAATAATGAGTTTAAATATAATTAGCGCATATTAAATATTATGACAAATGTATTGATATTTTTTAAATCAGAGACACCAAAATAAAACGTTGACGAAATTTATATTAAAATCATCTTGAGACAAAATAGGTTCATCCTTATGAAATCTTCAGTTGGATAAAAAAAAAATCGATAATTCGTAGCTGGACAGCATAATTATTCACTATTTAAAATTTCCAAAAATTTTCTGAATTGAAGGAGATTCGATATTAGAAAACAAAGACTCCACTGTGCTTTGAATGTATTAATTCATATACGTTGCTGTCGTTGCGGAAAATCGTTGCTATGAGAAACATGATCTCACATATTCTCAGCATGGAGCTGTAAATAACTGAATGAATGAATAACGTTTAGCTAATTTACAATTTCAATTTTTATGTAAATTTTAAATTATGAATAATTTGGGTATCCAACTTCAATTATCGATTCATACCCACTGAAATTCCACATGAACCCAAGCAATGCAATTTCATGTTAGGTAATGATATTTAATATATAGGAGTGCACAGCAACTCATTAGGTAGCGGTGCTAAGTCCTTCTTTCTGTAGCAATTAAACAAACGGGAAAAATGGATCTCAAATATACCAGATAAAGGAAATATGGAATACTTGTACAAATTACTTAACGGGACATCTAGATGCGTCGAAAACTATTCACCTCATTGTTTGCAGTTAAACTAAAGACATTCATTCGTATAGCCACACGGTACATAATAATTATTGACATCATGAGTGGTTGTTATTTAAATAAATCAAGAAAGAAGAAAATTACGAATATGTCACTTTGTGGTCAAACAAGAGAGAATGAGTATTTTACTGAGATAATATATACATACACTTACAATACACAACTGGGTGGACGTGAGGTAAGTTGATATGATTTAATTAATGACAAGAGTTATATAAAAGAGAGCCGCACAGCTACCTAGGTAGTATAATTTCAGGTCATTTAAGCGAAATATTAAATTACACACACACCCTCACATGCGCGCGCGCACATACACACACACATCAAGACGGCTGAGTCGACGTCATTTATCCACACTCTCATTGGTAACTATGATTAATCGCATGAAACCTATGGTATCGTACTATTGAATTCGTTACTAATCAGTATGTCCATATATACGAGAGGGTTCTATACAGGAGGATCAGTTAATTATGATTTTATTCAACATATTCCCCTCTCAGACTCACACACCTATTGCAGCGGTCCTTCAGTTTTTCTAAGCCCTGTAAAAGAATTTGAAAAGTTGGGCCTCCAGCCAGGCCTTCCATCTTAACCTTAAAGCCAAGAACTTTTCAGCACCACCTCGAATATAAATGTATAAGTATTCATACTCTGTGTGTGTGTGTGCGTGTGTGTGTGTGTGTGTGTGTGTGTGTGCGCGATTGCTCATATTGACTATTTGGGGTCAAAGGGGCACACAACATCAATTATATAGCATGTGTGGTTCACCTTGTCCACCACCACTAGGTTCAGCTAGTTGTGCTCTAACATCTGTTCAGTTTGGATTGGGAAATTTTATAGAATTTTGCAGGCCTCCGACTCCGCCACTCTCTGCAGTTTGTATTCATACCACGTCTTACCTTTCTCTAGACCCACTTTTCACATAATTCCCTACGCAGGACTCTCGCTACCTCATCGTTTCACCACAACTTATAACGGTTTTGGACAAATCTACGGCATTTGTTCACGATATGGGCAATAGTTCCGTCCACTCTATGACAGATTCGGCATAGTGGAAACAATTGCTCACTCCTCCAATTTGTAGCCAAAGATTGATCTTGCGGTGCTTGTATGTTACTCTCAATCTCTCTCTCTCTCTCTCTCACTCTCTTTTCTTTCCTTTTCAGTGCTCTATTCTAGATTTTCCAGAGACTTCAGTTGTGGCTACATGGAACTGATTGTATAGCTTACTGTGCAGTATTTCTTCTTTTTTTTTTGTACTTCTTGTTTGTTTTCATATTAATGTTTCTCTGCTTTCAATACGTCCTCATCCTTAAATGTCACTGGTAAGGTTTCTTTACTTTGGGATAGGTATCTCATTCAGCACCCGAATTTCATATGAACGCTGCTTTCCTCATTTATTAGTGCCCTTCCTCCATTTTCTCTCTTCATTATTATCATTACTATTATTAATGAGCTTCCAGAATCATTAGCACGCCGGGAAAAATGTTTAGCAGCATTTCGTCCGCTTTCGCGCTCTGAGTTCAAACTCCGGCGAGGTCGATATTGCCTTTCATCCGTTCAGGATCAATAAAAATAAGTACCAGTTGAACACTCGGGTCGATGAAAACGACTTAACCCCCTCCCCCAAATTTGCTAACCTTGTGCCAAAATTTGGAACCACGAGAGTGACAGAAACGTTAGCACGCCGGTAAAAATGCTTAGCAGCATTTCTTCCGGCTTTATGTTAAGGGCAGACAATTTTTATTTGTCTAGTGGCTGTAGCGAAAGAGGTAGTATGGTGGACCCCTTTGAAAGGGCTAAAGACAGACACTTTCCTCTTTGGCCAAGCTCTCAGCAACGGTTTCAAGTTTCACTTGAAAAGGAGGTTGAGGGTGGACAGGGAAGTACTGCATTCTAGCAAGTTTGTTGAAAAGTGGATGAATGCTGGAAGAATCACCAGTGCGAAAGGACCATTTCTGAGCAATCACTTGTGAAAAGAGAAATTAAAGGGGAAGGGCACTTGCCCTGTTGATCAGGCACCCGTGAATTTTGAGGGTTTTTCTACGATGGCCTTAGAGCGTCTCCCCTATTGGGAGTTTTAATTTACCTAATTCGTTATTGTTATATATATATCGCTTATACACTGTAAAATCCCTTGTATCGTCTTGTTTTTGCCGTTTATGTTGTCACATGTCATTTAATGTTGTTTTATGTGAGCCCTTGTGGCTAATAAAAGAATTTATTATTATTTTTATTATCATTATTATTTTATTGTTGTTGTTGCTGTTATTGTTGTTGCTGATGTTATTATTATTATCATCATCATCATCATCGTCATCATCATTATTATTATTATTATTATCATTGAGCGAATGAGAGAGCAGTTCATGCCATCAAAGTAACACTGGGGTAATATATATGAAGCCCAGCATTACCCATGTATGTATGTCATTATTCAGTTTTACTTCAAGATTTCTTGCCAAGAGCCGGTTTCTAACCTAGATCCTTAACTGAAATTTCTTAAACATCAACATAGGCGCAGGGGTGGCTGTGTGGTACGTAGCTTGCTTACCAACCACATGGTTCCGGGTTTAGTCCCACTGCGTGGCACCTTGGGCAAGTGTCTTCTACTATAGCCTCGGGCCGACCAAAGCCTTGTGAGTGGATTTGGTAGACGGAAACTGAAAGAAGCCCGTCGTATATATGTATATGTGTGTGTGTGTGTGTGTGTTTGTGTTTGTGTGTGTGTCTGTGTTTGTCTCCAACATCGCTTGACAACCGATGCTGGTGTGTTTACGTCCCCATAACTTAGTGGCTCGGCAAAAGAGACCATTACAATAAGTACTAGGCTTACAAACAATAAGTCCTGGGGTCGATTTGCTCGACTAAAGGCGGTGCTCCAGCATGGCCACAGTCAAATGACTGAAACAAGTAAAAGAGTAGGGTATTTTTGTATGTATGCATGTATGCATACGTGCAGATTTGTATATTTTGTTTTATGTATGTATTTTCATGCATATAGTTGCACATCTAGACATGCACATATATACTTAAATGGGAAACTTGTGGAAAGTTCTACAGATTTTTACAGTTCCAGTGATGGCGTGAATCTGCAATTTTCAAATCAGCTTTCTCCTTTCTGGTTTTGAGAAGCCTAATTTCTCAAGATTGGTACTGTATGTATGTATGTATGTATGGATGGATGGATGGATGTATGCACGTATGTATTTATGTATGCACACATGTATGTACACATGTACATATTATGTTACGTATGTAAATAGAGTGTTATTATGCATTCAAGTCTACATGGGAATGTGTATGTATACACGCTTATATGTATAAACGTATGCAAGTTTTAATGTAAGCTTGCACAAACCGATGCATTCACTTATGCATAAAATATGGATTTATATACATATCGATGAAATGTTAGGGAGTAAGGTAATTAGATCAAAAAGCTAATGAGTGTACAGCTAAACAAAGAGAAGACATAATTAGCCATCAAAGAAGAATACACAAATGATAGGATAATAAAATGATAAAAGCACTTGGAAGAAATGTTCCCAGTAGATGCCATTTATTCTCCACCAATCATTTTGCTTTATATATAAAGTGCAATAATAGAAAGAAAACATCTATTTCATACACACAGCCACGCACAAGCACACAGACACACACTGAGGCATAATATGAAAATTACCTTAGTTTACTAACATAAATGAAAAACTTACACCTTGAAATTGAAAGTATCTAAAATGTAAAGTGAGCTGATCGCCATGAAGTATAATTTATCAGTTTGTTGACGAACTGGGGCTTCTTTTGTACAATTTATTTGTTTAACAAAGCAATTACCATTAGCATGATATCTCAAAGATAGATTTTTATTTGGCAGTGATATGTACAAAACAAACACACATGTATATGTCTGTGTGTGTGAGCGTGTGTGTTTGTGTGAGCGCGTGTGTGTGTATGTTTGAGCGTGTGTGTGTGTGCCTGTATGTATATAGATAAAGGCATGGCGGTGTGGTATGAAGCTTGCTTCCCAACAGAATCGTTAGCCCGCCGGGCGAAATGCTTAGCAGCATTTCTTCTGTCTACATGTTCTAAGTTAAAATTCCGCCGAGGTCGACTTTGCCTTTCATCCTTTGGGATCGACAAATTAAGTACCAGTTGAGTACTGGGATCAATGTAATCGACTTAACCCTCCCCCAAAATTTCAGGCCTTGTGCCTATAGTAGAAAGGATTATTAGTTCTCTCTATAGAGCGGCGAGCTGGTAGAATCGTTGGCGCGCCGAGCAAAATGCTTAGCGGAATAAAAGAAGAAAGAACGCCGTACAAAACTAAAAACTGCAGGAGCTATATCTGAATGGTGTAGAAGATGCAAGATTTGCTTGGCCGAGAGGAGAATCCTAAAAACACTCACACAAACCAGATGGCTTCCTGAACTCAAAGAATGAGCTATTTTGCTGTTGCCCTCTTAAAAGGAAATTCGTTCTGACAACGTGACCTTTCTCTTTTAAGGATTAGAGAAGAGAAAGCATGGGCACATGCACAACAACTGATTCCCTTACGAACTGCTACAATCATCCTATCGAGGTAGGGGACAACTTTTTTTTCCCTCCTACTTTTTACCATTACTGAGCACACCAGAACAGTGATATTTACTTCCAACATAACAGAGGCTACGCACTTCCGGCCAGCATATATGAAGAGTTGCCAATATATCCTAACGCAGTAGTTTGCAGGAAACCGTTGGTAACATTCCAACCAGTTTTATGGCATAACAAGGAATACTGGGTTTGACAATATAAAAGTATAACCACTCAATTTCTCTTTTAGAGAGAGCTGGTTCCTGATTTATGGACAACTACCTCATAATATATTTACATACATACATACATACAACTTAAAAATTGAAACTATCACGTTAGAACACAACCGGCTAGACATCGTTGTGTTGGACCACAAAGAAAAGATATGTTCTGTTGTGGAAATCAGATTGCCTCACCATTTGTCTCTAGGTAACAGGTAGATGCCTCATTTGGGAAGCCACTGCCAGTAGCTCCTTTGCTTCCCCCTATATTCTGGATGCCTCGGTAAATGAGAGGGTCACTGGTTCCGTAGCCAAACGGAACAAAATCCTTAAGTATCGGGACTTGTCAGTGAACCATTTCTTCTAGACTCTGGTGTTTGCAACGTTTGGAGGGGCTGAGGCACTAACGGCGAAGTTCCTGTCACAGTTAGCGGCTCGCCTCACCGAGGTGTCAAGTGATGCCCATGAAGGAACTTGACTGTTCGAACAGTCAAGCTCCTTCACGGACATCACTTTACTTCAGTAATTTCAACCATGTAACCAAATCGCAGAATAATCCATCTTTAATATTATTCCACCCTTTCACTTTAGATTATGCCATTTTTTTTTAAACGATCATACACAGAATTGTTATGAACATTTCAATTATTATTCCGTATGTACGCAGGTAATAAAGTGAACCATTTTACACATGACGAAGCTGGTTATTTGAGGTGAAAGAATAGTACTTAGACCATCAAGAACAAGAATTGAACTCAGAATGTATAAGTGCGAAAATAAACACTAAATAGCGTTACATTTGGATTTCCCTATAATAAAATTAATGGCAGAATTTTAGAATCTCAAGACGTAAATAGTTAAATTTTGTTACATAGACGTAATATAAATATTAGAAGAGTTATTTCCCTTGGTAACTAATTTCTTAGTTTTTCCCCTTTAATTTTCTTGTTTCCACCATTTGTGTTTTCTTCTCTGGGTTCTTTCAGAAATTTATTTTTGTGGCCCTCTTCATAAGCGTTATCATTTGAGGAAAAGTATTTTAACGTTCAGTGCATATCAATTACAATTGTATCATATAGAGAAGCAGAGTATAGTTTACAAAAATAACATTACTATGTGGTTAAAAGTTCAATTGAATAAAGTAAATAAAGCGACGATTGCTGTTATTTTACCTTATTGAATTGTGAAATGAAAATATAACATTAATATCATACCTCGAGTTGGGAAAAAAATACACCCAATACACAAGGGTGAATAGAGATAGCAACTAACTTTATTGCATTTACTGCTGCATACTTCTGAAATTTAGTAAATGCCATTTCAACATGGTTGTCATATACATATTGTTAGCTAGATTGTACATAATTTATGCTGCAGAAATAAGCAGGATGAAATGCGTATTATGATAAGCTAATCATACATACAGCAGTTAAATCTGAGTGTCACCATAGAATGTTTTCATCTGGCCTCTAAGAATTATGGTGAAGTCCATTGGAGGCCATATGATTTCTACAGAGAATCAATAATTTAGAGTATACATGTTGCTGTAAAACCACAACCACATAGAAATACACTAATGTTATCCAATGCCCAAGACAAAAGTAAAATCAACAGATGCAAGTGCTACCAGTCGAAAGCTCTGCATACCAGAATCCAGCAAGTGTATGAGATCATTAAGAGAGAATGTGCGCCATTTTGGGGCCTACCTTTGGACAGTATCATTGCACACCAGCCCCACCTCACTAGATCAACTGGTTATCAAATATAGCTCAATATTCCTCTAGCCATCACTCATCATCTCTTTTTACCCAAATCCACTGGCTAGCTTTTCCACTGTAGTTTGGATATTGTTCATGGTGGTATTTACTTTATGATGAGTTAGGCGTAATGATAAGAACAGTCACGTCACACTCTGTACAACAAATCCTCTACATCTGACTTCGATTGGAAAGTGCTCTACTTTCCACCCTGCATCTTCACATTCCGCTAGGAGGTTTACATAATGGTGTGACCATTGCATCTTCTTCACTGGTATAATAAATTCAGGACTAGTTTATCCAGTGTATATATTATTAAGATGTAGGTTAATATTTGAGGAAAAATTTTGTAAGATAAGCAACTTCACAGAGGCTGCCTGAATATGACTACTTAACATGCTGACATAGTTTAAGCAATTGTGAAGCAGAGCAAATACTCATTTCAAGCTTACATCATCTGATCAGTGAAGACAAACTTCTTGAGATGCCATTCCACCACTTCTTCACAAGATCTTCCTCTACTAATAATACTTTTCACTGTCAAACAGTACATATCCAATCATCTTTCATTGTCTGTTTAGAAAGATTGTCCAAATTAGTGCAGTTGATTCTCCAATACACTTCAGATGATCCCTTTAATGTTCACTTTCTCTCTTGATTCTTCACTTTTAGTGCAGGTTGTTATTGTTTAGACCAGCTAAGCTCTTATCAACATATAACTGAAAGCAATTGAGCCATGACAACTTCTATCCAGACACAGTGAATCAAAGACAACATTACACAATATTCTTTCCAATGTTGGTAAAGTAGAATTTGAGAGAGATCCGAGTGCTATACATTTCACATCAAGCTCCCCTCATTGATTCATTCCAGAAGATTTACATATCAACTACATGCCCAGGCAGAAGTTACAATTAACAACAAATCCAAGTAAATTAAAAACACAGTAACACTACAATAAAAAAAATAAAATATTTATTGCATCATTTATGCTTCTTGGATTTCTTGAATTTTTTTGATTTCTTCTGGCTAGTATTTTCTTCCACCTCCTTCAGTTGACGTTTCTGCCTGATACTACAAAAAAAAAAACATTAGTGACTACTATGATTTTGCATAAAAACATACATATGCTGTTTGTTACTCAACACACCTAAGTGCACATGAACATATCAAATATGACTTTACACCAATAAACATATATACATATTTTTGATATGTTTAACATTGACAATGAAAAAGTTGACAGTAACTTTGAAGTTTCAGCTTGCCTTGAACAGACTGAAAAGTATTCAGTAACTCTTCACTTAATTGTTAAATTGTTTTCATATTTAACTTGACATCAATGTGCCCCAGCATGGCTGCTATCTAATGACTGAAACAAAGTTAAAGGTTTATAACAATTCAATTATCACACTCTTTAATGTTGTATATCTCAGTGTTCAGGTAATGGCAATAATGCTTACATGCAAGTGATTCTCTATCTTTGAAGCATCATAAGGAAATGGTCAAATAGCATTACCAAATAGACCCCTTAAGTGTATACCACTTCTAATGGTAAGCTACCACTAACCATAGAGTAGTTGTGGTTGTCTGGATATTCACAACCTGCAGATCATATTTAAAATAATGAAGATAAAACCTGAAAACTAAGATTGAGAAACATGATCTTGAAAATATATGTAAGTACAACATAGTGAGTATTATATCACTTCACCCTTATTATATTTCGTTGTTTGTGTCAGGTACAGATTGCAGTTATGCCTAGGCATCGCCTACAAGAGTTTCAGTTAATTATATTGTCTCCAGTACTTAGTCAAAATTACATTTTATCAATCTTAAGCTACTGAAAAGATGCATTCAACAGAGTCACGTCCCTTCAAGAAATTACCTCCCTGAGGATGTAAATAAAAGAACTAGCGTGATTGAATTCACAACTAGGAGACAGTGAAGCAAATTTCTTAACAACACTGCCATGTCTGCACCCATATCCCTTCCTTATTCTCCATCGACCACTGCTAATATACCCAGCATGTCCTCTCAAAAAGTTATACACTAATATTCTTGCATAGCCACTCAAACTCATGGATATTCAGTTGAGATGAATAGGTACAATATGGTATAGAGGAAGTTTTCTTAGAAATATAATTCTAGGGAATACAAGCAAACACAGCATGGAGAGCCTTTCAAAGAGACAGAGGTGATAATGAGAAGAGAAGGATGCATTTTAGCCCGCCTGAGAGTACAACAAAATAGTAGAGAGATGAAGAGAAACAGAAAGAAAACAACAAACCAATTTGAAACTATAAGACAGCAGCACAGAGACTGTTGGTGGTGGTAGTACAGAATTAACTAACCTTTTGATACTGATACTTTTGAAATTCTTCTTCCCAGTAGAGAGAGCCAAATTCCACTGATCTTCATCTCCCTTCACAGCAAATTGACTGAGCTCAGATTCCTCCAGGATTGGAGCTATTTTCTTTCTCATCTCCTCTTTGATTTCTACAGCAGCAGCATCCTGAAAGGGAATCATGCCAATTTAATCTTCATATAACAGTTGATAAAAATTTCTTACCAAGGAACAAGGTTTCAAATTTAGGAGTTGGGGTATAGTCAATTATAGCAACCCCACAACTTGATGGCTAATTTATTTCATCAACAAATCTAACCAAGGTGAACGTCATGGGATTTGAATTCAGAATGCAACTAATTGCTGCAAAGTATCAGGTCATTAAGAATGAAATGTCCAATTTTCTTATGCACCAAGTTTGACAGTTGTAAACTCTAATGCTTTATCCTGACAATTCTCTGTTTTACAACACTGAAGAATTACATTATCACTTTTTGAAATGCAATTCATGGTGTCTGATTATATTGTGAGTTTTCTCTAGTAAATCAATTTCTGTGAACCCATGGATAGATAAAAAATTCGAGTTGTTTAAGAATAGGAGTTCCGTCATGGAACCAATGCATCCCAGACAGCTCAAAACATCAATGAGGTGTTTGGTGAAGATGTGGCGAATGAGCTCACTGAACATTGATGGATTGAGAAGTTCCAGTCTGGTGACCTTACACCTGAAAATTAGACCCGTGGCAGACCTGATACCAAGGTGGATAATGATGAGCTGGAAACTAGTGGAAGCAGATACTTCTCAAACTATGCGCGAGTTAGGAGCAAGGTTTGATGTTTCGATTCCAACTGTATTGGACCATCTGAAACAAATCAGCATGGTAAAGAAACTGGACAAATGGGTACCACACAAACTCAACGTGCATCAAATGACATGTCTTGAAACTTGCTGTTCTTATCTGTCATGGCATAAAAGCGAACCATTTTTGCATTGTATTGTTACGTGATGAAAAATAGATTCTTGTCAAAATAGCAAGTGTTCTGCACAGTGGCTGGATAGAGATGAAGAGCCAAAACACAATCCAAAGAAGAATATTCACCAAAAAAAGCTAATTGTGTCTGTTTGGTGGTCCAGCACTGGTGTCATCCACTACAGCTTCATGAGACCTGGTAAGTCAATTACAAAGGATGTATACATCAACCAATTTGATGAAATGATGAATGAGCTTGCAATTAAACAACCAAGATTGGTCAATAGAGACAGGCCAATTCTCTTGCAAGACAATCACATGTTGCACAAAGAATGCTACTCAGGAAATGAACTTGGAAGTACTCTGTCATCCACCATATCCACCAGACATTGTACCAACTGACTATCACATTTTTCAGGCATTAGACAACTTTTTGAGAAAACTTTAAATCTGAAGAAGATGCAAAAACAGCCTTTTGTGATTTCATCACCACTTGCTCTCCAGAATTCTTCACTGCTGGCATAAATAAGCTACCAATAAAATTGATTAACTCCATTGCTTTTTGTTGAGATAAAGTAAAACAAACTTTCAATTCAAAATTGGACATTTCATTCTTAATGACCTGATATTTTGTCTGACAAACAGTTAATAAAATGAACACTTTACAGCTGCAGACTGGTACAAACAGTAGTCAGTTGATCTACCACAACACTATAATGCTCTGGCAGTGTAAATACTATTATCAGTGGTCATACCACAACCATCTTCATGGCCCTAAATCCTGAGATCAAATTTGACCATTACTAAGGTCATTCGTGGCCACTCTCTAACACAAGTAACCTCCACCAATACATACCATTTTACCACTCAACACTCATCTCATCCATTCTTATTGCTAATTATACCATTGCCATCATCTCTCCAATGTATATTGGCAGATGTCTTTAATGCCCATCTGGTGTTTCAGCAGCTCACTACCATCATCCTGCAGGTGAACGATACCTGTCTGATTAATTAAACCCACTTAATTTTTTTCAGCCTTTGTCAGTATTTCATATCAACTACTACAAAGCACCATACTTTCTTTAATAGGTTTCATACAGGCTACCCACATCAGGTCGAGAGAGAAAAAGAAACCTCCTGTTGCTAAGCAGTGCGACATTGAAAAAGTGACAAGGAAACAGGGTTTTATATCGCTCATTTGTGAGCAATAATATTGGCAACTGGCTAATCATTAGCAGGATGTGTTGAAGCAACTCAAACAAACAAAATAAAAAACAGCCGTAGTCATTTTATTGGCAATTTCTCTCTCTCTCTCTCTCTCTCTCTCTCATACACACACAGAGTTTATTTCTACACAGTTATCTATCAGTTTTCATTTACAAGTCATTTGCTCAACTTGAGACTATCACCGAAGGCACTTGTCCCACAAGCAATCACTGAGATTGAAAGTAGAACAACATAGCAGGTCAAGCAAACTTCCTATTCACATGGCCATCTTTGTTCACTCTAAGTTTCCACTAAGGAACTTACCAATTCATCATCCAGACTCTGTGGCACTGGTTCCATGGTAATTTTGTGTTCCTTCACAAGCGTCTGCTCCACAGATTTCTCAACAATAGAGTTAAGATGCTGTTAAGATAAAAAAAAAAAATTTCAATCAAGAGAAAAAATTAACAAATGTTTCATATATAAACAAATAATCAAAATACTAAACAGAAACAATTTACAAGTATGGCTAATTTTCCACAATTATTTTTTAATTTTATGTACTGAAATGTGTACTATATCATCATAGCTAGAAATATTTGAGTAAGATATCATTATTATTGGTCAGTGTGTATGGAGAGGTAGGATTCTGGTCTAACAGAGGAGCCTAAGTAGTCAGTCAACTTGCTGCAAATACCAGCCATATATTTCTAAAAGCACACCCTATTGACCTAAATAAAAGATACACATGACATATCTAGTTCTAGAGATAAGATATGGGATGTTCTTGACTGAAATGTTTTAGATCAAACGAGTATTCAATCAATGCAGACCTAGGGTTAAGCAACAACCAAAAATGTATTGAAAAGAAGCCCCTTTAGCTTGGCTGTTCTCGAGATTACACTGTGTTACCTTTCTGCCTATATACTTGTTGGTAGAACAAATGATTATACATCAGTATTGGCATAGAGGTGGTGACTGGATTGGTGTTGGAAGCTGTACCAATATAGAATTGACTATAGTGGTATGGTGATAGCTGAACCAAAATAATACAACTTGTTACAGTGTTAGTACAAGGTAAGTGTAGAGTTATGGTGATGACTAGCTCCAGGTCACTTATGAGTAGAACTATAATCAAAGGCACACCAGGTGTAAACATTTTGTTGTTTTAGGATGTGCAATGTATTCTTCCTTTTTCTTTTATTAAAGATGATAAGATGTGATGAAGAACAGCAGGCCGAGTAACTGCATAGAAGCGCCATCATGGGCTCATTGTCTAAGGCACAGTCAAAGGTCATTTACTTATAACTAAATCAAGTTACTCAACTCTAACAAAGCAGCAACAGAATAACCACACAGCCACACACATCATGAAACTGAATTACTGTAATTGAACCTACATAACCAATAAGTGAAGCAGAACAGCAACTGTCGTACACCAACACAATCCAGTATGACCACTAACAATATACTATACAGTACTGTTATTATGCCAACAACAAATTACACAGAATTATTGCTATACCAACAGCACATTGCACAGTAACGTTGCTATGCCAACAATGAACTACACAGTGCTGTTGCTATGCAAACAAGAAGCTACATAGCCATATTGCTATGCCAACAACATTTTACAGATTCATATTGCTTTGCTAATAACAAACAATACAGTACCTTTCTTATGGCAACAACAAATTACACAGCCATTGGCTATACCAGCAAATTTGATTTGAGCAATATAATCAAAGTAAGACATGAGATTACCTGGACAACTTTGCGAATAATTCGGTTGTAGAGACCCAGCAATTGACTGGCAGCGAGTCCTAGGTTTTTCTCTAGATCGTCAACTGTCTTATGTTGCAGACCGATGCCAAGTAGCAAAGCCTGAAAGAAAACGCCAGAAAGGAATTAGTCGCATAACTGAAACATCCAATGTGAAAGTTAGTACACCTCTTTCTCAAGCAATACTTTCTTCATCAACTATATACATCATCATCATCATTTCACATCCATTGTCTATGCTGGTATGAGTTGGATGGTTTGACCAGAACTGGCAGGCCAAAGAGCTGCACCATGCTCCAACCTGATTTAGTATGGTTTCTACGGCTAGATGCTCTTCCTAACCTCAAAAACTTAACAGAGTGGGCTGGGTGCTTGTACATGGCACTGCACTAGTGCTTTTATGTGGCACCACACAGGTGATACCTTCCTCCAGTCACATCCTCTCCCCTTTATTGCACTCCATCCTCAGAACCACTTCTATTCCTCATTATCTTCTTCCAGCCATGTTATACCCAATCCTTAACACCCCTTTAATCTGCTATACTCCCAATGTCGTCTCATATCTAACATAATCCCCACCCCTCAGCCAGTCCTATATCTCTCACTTGTATCACATTTAACCATCTCCTCACTCATGTTCTTATGAGACATACCCTTCTATCACCCCTTGCCTGTTCACCCAGACCAATCCTCTGTATCACTTCACCTATATTCATCCCATCACTGCACCTTGAGGTTTATGTCCTGACAAATATCTACCATCCTCACTCACTTTTTCCATTTCTATCTTTCTAAGTCTCACTTCCTCTACTTTCTTCTAGTGCTGAAGTATCCTTAAATCTCTTCTACAGCAGACTATGTTATTCCCTCCGTTATTCTTTTAACCTCTCATGAACTGGCACAAAGCCAACTCTCTCAACATTACTTCGCACAGGCAAGGGGGTCTTTGTTTTTCAAGTAGTTTCACAACATTCCCGTGCTACTGCCATGAAGAAAGCACCCAGCAGACTCTGTAATGTGGTTGGCATTAGGAGAGGCATCAAGCCATAGAAACCAGGCCAAATCAGAATACAAAGCTTGGCAGTCCTCTGACTTGCCACCCCTTGTCAAACCATCCAACCCATGCCAGCATGGAAAATGTATACACACACACACACACACACACAATCAGCAAGGAAAATGGATGTTTAATGATGATGATGATAATAATAATGACATAAATTAAACAGAAGTTATTTTTAATTTATATCTGATAAGAGAAAAGGCCAGGAAGGACTTGAATAGATATGCTTTGGAGTAGTGTTGAATGCAAAGACCCAGCAGTCTTCAGTCTCTGCAGTGTTGTAGTACTACTAATAAAATGCAAGATTGGAAATAAGAGGCAAGTATGAAATGGAAAAAAAAAACAAAAAAAAACATGTACAAAAGTAGTAGCAGTAATAATAAACACCAAATATGCACTAGACTAGTGTGCACAAGAGTATAATACAGGGTGGATTAAATCCATGCCCACTATGGCAGAGGGTTGCTGATTCACTAGAACACTGGAAACAGACAACTCATGTATTTAGTTATCTCCCATCATGTTGCAAGTTACAACACTGCCTACCTTCACTTAGCTTTTCATTCCTCTTAGGTTGATAAAGTAAGTACTGCAGTTGATATAATTAACAATATTATGATTTCTCAAAGACAAAATCGTAAGCCAGTGTTACAACTGATTGAATTATCGGCAATATATGACTAATGTTACATACTCTGTTAATCTCAGATGGATGTATGAATGGTAGAGTCGGCTCTAGCAGGATCTCAATTTAGAACATAACTCAATACAGCAAATAACTATTTCTACTATACCAACTCCATACAATGAATAGGAATGGATTCTGTTATTGGTGCAAGGACAAACACTTTAGAAAGAGGGTGTTGCAGTAAATTTTATTGGAATATCATTTGTTCAGAAGGTATAAATAGCTAGATTTGGGCTCAGAATACAAAGGATTGTAGCCATGTACTGTGAGGCCTTCTTTGTGGCAACCTTCTGTTTCTAGATTTCTAAACCAGAATAATGGAAAAGAATTTCTTGTATTGGAGCAAGTAAAGTGTGATCTTATTGTTGCATAGAAAAATAATTCTTCCTTAATCAGTTAAGTTTGTTTCTATTAAGTCTGTGAAAAGATTGAATTTTATAGTTGAAGTAAAATAAGTCTCATTAAATTGATATATGGCAATATCGGTGGAGCATCAGACTAAAAATGTTGTGGTATTTAGTTATATCTGTTACGATTCTGAGTCAAAATACCACCCATACTGACTTTGGCTTTCATCTTTCCCAGGTCAATGTATTAAGTACAAGGATCAATGTAATTGTCTAAACTCTTTTAATGACAGTGTTCCACCAATTAGAACTGATTAAATCCCAAATTGATGTAGGAATACCAGTTATGTTAATACAAGTATATTGGGGTATTCTAATGATGATGATGATTGGGTTGGAGAGGCAGGGATGCAGGAAGTGAAAGATAAACTAACGAACTGGAAAGACAATAAAAATATGAAGTAAAGAACTGATGCAATAACCCCCCCCCCCAAAAAAAAAACCGGAAAAAACAACAGATAAACAGAAACTAATTGTTTTACCTGTTGCACAGCACTGAGATGAAGTTCAGGTAAGCGTTGGAGAAAATACAGTTCAGCAATTGTTGGCATCAGATCCATGATCAGATGATAGTCTATCATATTTTGGGAATATAACTCCAGTCGCTTTAAGTCAAATACAGTCAGTTTGAAATCCAATTCCTGTTTTGCCAGAGCTACAACCAAAAACAACAAGTTAATAGAATGCATCATATGATCCCCAGAAGTATATGCACTGTTGATATTAAGACACTGAAACTTGACTGTTGGAGACATATTTTTACTGATTTCAGTCAATAGGCTTTCTACATCATGAACAGCAACAGTGTTATTTCAAATTGCTTTAGACACCCATCTTTCCCCATCAACCTACATAAAGAAGACAACTTTTATGCCCAGCCAGTTTGGACTGTGACTGGGTTCTCTGTTGGGAATTAAAGGACCTTTCATATCGTAGAAGTAACCTTTATTCTCAGTAGCTTAAAAATGCAACTGTAAGCTCACTTAGTATCCCTACACCAGAAAGAGATGTTTGTTTCTCAGCCATAGTGAAGGCAACCCAAATAGAAACTCCAAATATGAAAGGAAACCCAACAAGAGCAGTAGTTACTCTGAATGAAAACTAATATTGAATACACTGTTGTAGCAGACAACCTATCTTATGATAAAATACAAGAAAAAGTCCATGATGTGAAGTAATTAGAAATACAAAAGCCATCTAGCTCTAGGAATCCTGTATAAAAGAAAAAAAATATGTACTTTGCTTTGTCACTCAGATTCACTAGAGGAGTAGGCTGAGTAATTTTTATGGTCCTAGGGTCACAATCATCATCATCGTTGTTTAACGTCCGCTTTCCATGTTAGCATGGGTTGGATGATTTGACTGAGGACTGGTGAAACCAGATGGCTACACTAGGCTCCAATCTGATATGGCAGAGTTTCTACAGCTGGATGCACTTTGAATTTAAGAGTACCAGAAATATACATTCATTATGCTTAATGTTTGAAAAGATTTGAAAATACTGGGTTCAAATTTTGGCACAAGGAGGTAAGTTGACAACATCAACCCCAGTGCTTGATCGATACTTATTTTATTGACTCCAAAAGAATGAAAAGCAAAGTCGACCTTGGCAGAATTTGAACTCAAAGATAGATGAAATGCTACTAAGCATTTTCCCCAGCATGCTAACAATTCTGCCAGTTCAGCACCTTAAGATTTAAAAATATTAAAACTTAAGCAAAAACAAAATAATGCTTGAGTCAATAAGGAAACATCTATATGACCTGCTAGAAATATTAACTAAACCTTCTTCAAATCACATCCAATTGTCTTAAAAAAAGACACATTGGGATATGTAGTCCTACATATACATGGCTGTATGGGCATAGATCATATATTAATATTGGAACTTGTAAATAAGGAGATGACATGACAACACTCTACTTACCTACTGCTTCTTCTTTACAGTGTTTCTGTTGGAGAATACTAAGTGCAGTGCTGCAGCTGAAGAAACGGAACTGGTAAGAACACAGGGAAATGAAACGACGACGGAAATCTAAAGTAAGAGAGAAATTTGTGAAATAATGTAAACATACAAAAAGAAATACAAAAAAATAAAAGCCTACAGGTGTGTGTGTGTGTACACAGGAAATATACATACATTAGGAGTGAAGAGTCCACACTTTGTGAATTACAAATAAAAAAATGTAATTAAAACAAATTTATTAAACTTTCAGAAATTTGTGACTTTTGAGCCACTCTGTATAAATATTTAAATATGCACATACACACACACACGCATGCACAGACATATATTGCTGATTTATTTTAACTCTCTTCAATTCAAGAAGAGGTAAACAAACACTTAATGGTGATTATTTCTTGACTTAGAATGAAGAAAGATAACCTCAAAAAAATAATTAATTCTTGATTTACTGATGCTATGTTCGTTTTGAGAGCAGGTAAATGAACAGGCAATGAATTAACTGTCTCAACCTTAATAAAAAGACTGGCCTTTTTTATGTAACCCGAGTTAGGGAAAGTAAGTTTCTGTCACACTAATGACCATCAAATATGTCAGCATTCTATAATTTCTATGACTCCACTTATCATCATCATTATAATGTTCACTTTTCCATGCTTGCATAGGTTGGGTAGATTATGCAACTGTGTAAAAACCCTTTATTGGCAAAGGGTGAATAAGAAAATAATGTAGTATGAAATGATGTTAGGAGAAGTAGAGAGGAGAGAGTGGAGGCATAATGATAATAGCCAAATCAGACAATGATAAAATAAATTACCTTTCCAGAATGATAGCAGCCATTTTTTGTCATACAAT
This sequence comes from Octopus bimaculoides, assembly GCF_046866305.1. NCBI lineage: Eukaryota > Metazoa > Mollusca > Cephalopoda > Octopoda > Octopodidae > Octopus > Octopus bimaculoides. The sequence continues at coordinate 106,354,030 of NC_142930.1, read as the reverse complement.
GTGTTTGATTCATCTTCCTTATCGTGAAGAGTCTTCAACATGATACAAGAGTGTTCTCCAGTCAAGTCATTCTGAAAAACAAAATCAATAGAGTGTAGACTACAATAGAAATTCTGGGAATTTGCATAAAATTATAAAACCATATTATACTTAGAGAATAGAAAACTATACACAGGGTGTTGAAAAGTTCCTGGCTTCTGGTAAAAGAAGATAAGGAGGATCAGTTAATTATGATTTTATTCAACATTTTCCCCTCTCAGATTCACACATTTATTGCAAGGGTCCTCCAGTTTTTCTAAGCACTGTAAAAGAACTTGGAAGGTTGGGCCTCCAATCAGGTCTTTCATGATACCCTTAAAGCCAGGAACTTTTCAGCACTCCCATCATACATACACATGCGCGCACACACACACGCACACACACACACACATACATTGTGTGTATGTTTGTGTTGTGTTGTCTTGACATCGCAACATAGTCATAAACACGAGCCACTATCACAAGCATTGTCCTTCATTTTCAGTCTTTTGCAATAACATGTCCAGCCATTGAGAAATATCACCTTGGTTATTTATAGGTGGGACTGCAGCAGGAAGAGCATCCTACTTTAGAAAATCTGTCATGATGATTCCACCTGAGCCATGCAAGCATGGAAAAGCAAACATTAAATTATTTATGATGACAATGAAGACATAGACAGAAAATTGCAATACTCTAATATACACGAACCATTATTATTTAGCATCTGTATTCCATGCTGTCACAGTCTGGACAATTTGATAGGATCCAACAGTTCAGAGGAATGTGATAAGCATCAACATCAGTTCCTATGGTTGGGTGTCCTTCCTAACAACATCTCTTCTAAGGGAATGTCTCAGTGGTTCTACATCAATGGACTGCCCTGTTATAGTTATGAACTAATGACAGACTCTCTACATATTCATTCAACCTGCTGGAAACAGCAGCCAAATTTCCCTCAAACCACAATTTAATCTCAACAAAGGCTATGCTAGATAATGTAGTCCTGGTTTCCCTGTATATAGGAAAAAGATGGAACAGTTATAGCTGGAATGCCTTGACTACAGGTCTGCTTCATCAGAGCTGACTTGGAAATAAATAATAACAGCCAACCTAGTTGGATGAACTTATCCAATATACACAGCCATATACTGTAGCAAGCATATCATCTAGTAAAATCAAGTTTCCAACATTCTGGGGAAATTATCTTTTACCAATTTGTCTGCTTTAAAGGTTACCAGAAGGAAAAATCAATCTAGGAAGAGATTGGGACCAAAACTTCATTTTGTGTACAAGTGAAATATTTGTTACAGTATCACACTGCTTCTGTCACTAATGAGGAATTTTTACCCAGCCTGCCAGCTTTTAGCAATACCATGATTTGTTAATGCTTTTCGATATCAATAGAGGCTAAATTTATTTGGCCCTTCAGCATTTAAACCAGCCAGATCTAGCCAATCACACCTAACTTTCAATACAAAAATAAAATGTACAATCACATCAAGATTTTAAAATTAATTAAAAACAATGTGAATGAAAAAGCATTACATTCGGCAAAATAATCTGAATGTGAAAGGGATAAGCATGTGATTGCAAATATGCATAAATCTGGATTTAGAAATTCTACTACCTCTGCCAGGTAATTTTCTTCTGCTGTTGATATTCTTCTGTACATTTTAGCACTATAAATCTGTATTGGAGGCTTTCTTGAAGCAAATACTACAGTTTTAAGCTTTTCTACAGTATATCCACATTACGTTAGGTGTACAGAATGCTATTTTGTTAGTGAAATATATTCTATTGTTTTTAAACATACACACCATATAATAGGTCCTAAATTATAGAACAGCATATTTTGCAATTAAAATTAATTAGCTAGAACTAGAAACACTAATACTGTGCTGTGTCTCACTGGATATCTTTATGCTGAAACAGAAGTAGCAAGCATTGCCTCAAAAACTATGAACAAAATAATAACTCACAGCAGTTTGTCTTAAGTAGACAGGGACAAAGCCATTTCGTTTCCAGAATCTATTAAAGAAAAAAATACACAAATTAAAAAAGATTACAGAATTATATATAAAATTCTGTTAAGGTCTTACAGCTGTATATAGGTTATAACAATAATAAACTAACAAGACTGACATGACCTGAGAGAAAGAGTAGCCAAGATATAACCATGCAATCTTAAAGAAGGATAACATCAGGAATACCTTTGTTTAGATCATAGGTCTGTTTGAGCAAGGCTGACCTGGTACTAAATAACATAGAGTACCACCTATTCCCTAGCAAAAGTGGAGTTCTATGTGTACAGTATTAAAAAGTAATCTTTAGTGTATATTGAGAATATAGGCAAGCCCTGGTATGTATGTATGTATGTGTGTGTGTGTGTGTGTGTCTCTCTCTCTCTCTCTCTCTCTCTCTCTCTCTCTCTCTCTCTATATATATATATATATATATATATATATATATAGGCACAGGCATGGCTGTGTGGTTGAGAAGCATGTAGATTTGATAGATGGAAACTGAAAGAAGCCCACTGTATATATGTGTGTGTGTGCAAATGAGCGTTAGTATCTCTTTGTCTTGGTATCATGTAATAGTTGTGAGTATCACTGTCATACAAGCAGTGTCCTTCACTTGCACTCTTCAAGTTGTCTGACCAAAGAGAAATATTACCTTCCTTGAAACAGGTGAGACGTATTGACAGGAAGGGCATCTGACCATAAACAATCTGCCTCAATAAATTCTGTCCAACTCATGTAAGCATGGAAGAGTTGACATTCAAATGACATATATATATATACCCGCCTGACTGGCCCTCGTGCCGGTGGCACGTAAAAGCACCCACTACACTCTCGGAGTGGTTGGCGTTAGGAAGGGCATCCAGCTGTAGAAACTCTGCGAAATCAGATTGGAGCCTGGTGTCGCCACCTGGTCCACCAGTCCTCAGACAAATCATCCAACCCATGCTAGCATGGAAAGCAGACGTTAAACGACGATGATGATGATGATGTACACACACACAAATATTTTACACCATCCACTTTACATCTATTATAATTACATTTGTTTCTGTTTCTCAATTTCCAAATATGGGATACTGCTTTCAACATCTATATATTATAATAACTTAATTTTTATCAGGAAATTTGATTTCATTTGAAGTTGTTAGTTATAACAATAATAACGAGATCACAATTAGAAGCCTTTGAAGGGTTAATGCAGAGAGTAATAGATGTGGTTGAGTTATTAGCATCATAATTTAATATCCGTTTTGTTAGATGATGATGATAACTCAACTAATGTAATTATGTGCCTTGCATTCTGAGTTCAATCCTAGCACAGCTGAACTTTGCCTGCCATCCTTCATGTTTCAATTAAATAAGTACCATGTGGTAGAGGTCTTACATATGTAACACAGCTTCTTGAAATATTTTTTTAAAACTGAGATTATCCTAGTAATAAGTAAACAAACACTTACTCTAAGGCAGTGTTTAAAAATCCAGAGGTAGACTTTTGACTACTAAATTACCTGGGCAATCTCAGTTAATGTTTTATCAACTCACTAAATTACATATGAAAAATCCTTTTGTACAAGTATCAAGTACTCAGATGCTTCTCAATGTAATATATTCTTCTTAGTCCTATTGTAAATAAGTACTAATCAAGTACTATAACCAACGAAATTGACAGCTACTCCTTTCCAAAATCTGTATCCTCAAGGTTATGTTAGAGACCCCTCATTATTTTAGTAAAGGGATGGCCCTAATAGTAGGGCCCAGTGAGACTGCTATGTCATATTTAATTATGCCTGCCATTGTTTGAAGTCCAATTTAGCTGGGATTGATTTGTCTTTATGTTCCTTGAAGTGTAAGTGAAAAATTTAAATGTTCCTCTCAACCTCAGAGAAATGTATAAACAATTCTTAAAACTGGTGTCATCAGATACAATGGATAAAAGATAAGCCTTCCATCCCAGGTGTGGCTGTGTGGTAAGAAGTTTGCTTCCCAAACCACAGGGTAATGGGATCAGTCCCACTGTGTGGCATCTTGGGTGGACCAAAGTCTAGTGAGTGGATTTAGTAGACAGAATCTGAAAGAAACCAGTCGTATGTGTATGTGTGTACTTTTGTTCCTGTGTTTGTCCCCCATCACCAGTAGACAACTGGTGTCAGTGATTAAATCTCTCTAACTTAGCAGTTTGGCAAAAGGGACCAATAGAATAAGTGTCTGACTTAAAAAATAAATAAGTACTAGAGTTGATTCATTCAACTAAATAAATTTTGAAGGTGGTGCCCCAGCGTGGCCACAGTTTAATGACTAAAACAAGTAATAAGGGAAAAAGTAATAGACTAATATACTGGAGTTAACATTCATTGATATACTTATTTCTGATAACCAGGTGGACTACACCTGAATTGCAGACATCTTTCACAAATACATCTGTATTATAGACATGAAGATTCAGAGGTGAAATACTGTATAAACAGCAGATAAAGATGTTTATCATTTCATGGAATAAACTTAATAGGAAAGTAAGATTAATGAATACTTTACTTGAGAAGGTCAGCTGTCAACCCAAATGATACACCCATATAATCAAGCTGTTCAGGGGGTCGTTCAGTTAGCTTCAGTAACAACGGAGGTAGGTTCTTACGAGGTACTGGCTTCTCTACTATCAGATCAAGTTCCTGCAAATAGGCAATTAATGAAACAAAGATTACAAACGACATTCATGTACACAATCAGCACTATTAATTAAAATATTGGCTATAAAAGTTGCTCAATAAAATCCCAGTCCCAACTGGTCAAGCTGTTATTATATTAGCAATAACTCTAGTAAAGACACTTAACACCCAACGACAACAGTTCTGCTATCAATAAATAGATACCAACGAAAGATACTCTACTGCAGCAGCAAATCCTTCAAGCTGAGTGAAACCATTGCTGTAGCTAGTGCTGGTGACATGTAAAAGGCAGCCATGCCTGTGATACGGAAAAGGCAGTGACATGTAAAAAGGCACCCAGTACACTCTATAAAGTGGTTGGCATTAGGAAGGGCATCCAACCATAGAAACCAAGCCAAACCAGACAAATGGATCCTGGTGCAGCTATCCAGCTTACCAGCTCCAGTCAATCCGTCTGACCCATGCCAGCATGAAAAACAGATGTTCAATGATGATGATAACAATAACAATGATTTGTAGTGCCTGGGAGCAATTGATAGGTATCTTTTATGATACCAAACATATCAGAGTAGAGCACCATTCCTTATGACACTAGACTCTCTTAAACTAGAAGAGAAGCTATAGCCCTATGCATACCTCAATTAATGGGAATGTTAATAAATACTCGAGACTCACCTCTTCATCAACAGGTTCAATGTCTTTAGGAACTTCTTCAACATCTTCATTAAGTCCCACAATTTCTCCTTTATAGTACTGAGAGAGGAGCTGCAGGGCACGAGAACCATAACCCATCTAACACACATAAAAATGAAACAAAAACAAACATAAGAATAAAGCAAGAAATCAAATGGGGCATTAGTAAGAATATGCAATATGTAAAAAGGCTGGTTCTATCACAAAGTGACAACAGCATCATAGCTCTTGCTATACTAAAGACACAGAATGCAAAACGTATTTGTATAGAATGTATATGATGTGTCTTTTTATGCATAAACTGCAGAACAGTATTTGCACAATCTACAAGAACCAGGTGGTGCAGTGAAAAGCTCATACGAAACTAATGAAAATACAACAATAAAAGTAATCATAAATTGTAACATTGGAACGAAGCTTACTATAGTTGGAGGGGGTTTTCAGTAGATTATGCCAACCCAAATGCTTAGCCCTGGAAGGATGAACAATGAAGTCTACTCCAGCAAGATTTGAACTAAGAACATTATGTAACATAATAAAATACCAATAAACATTCTATCAATTCTGTTGTTTATAGATGTTACAATAATAATACTACTACTACTAATAATAATAATAATAATCCGTTCTACTATAGGCACAAGGCTCGAAATCTCAGAGGAGAGGCCCAGTCGATTACACTGACCCCAGTGTTTCACTGGTATTTAATTCATCAACCCCAAAAGGATGAAAGGATTAGTCAACCACAGTGGAATTTGATCTCAGAACATAGCAGCAGATGAAATACCGCTAAGCATTTTACCTGGTGTGCTAATGATTCTGCCAGGTCACCACCTTAATAATAATAATAATCCTTTCTACTATAGGCACAAGGCTTGAAATTTGGGGAAGGGGACAGTCGATGACATCGACCCCAGTACACAACTGGTACTTATTTTATTGGCCCTGAAAGGATGAAAGGTAAAGTAGGCCTTTGCAGAACTTGGCCTCTAAGCATTTTGCCCGGTGTGGTAATGATTCTACTAGCTCACCACCTTAATAATAATAATAATAATAATAATAATAATAATCCTTTCTACTAGAAGCACAAGGCCTGAAATTTTAGGGGAGTGGTAAATCGATTACATTCACCCCAGTACTCAACTGGTACTTAATTTATTGACCCCATAAAGGATGAAAAGCAAAGTTGACCTCAGCAGAGTTTGAACTTAGAATGCGAAGACAGCCGAAATACCACTAAGCATTTCGCCCGGCATGCAAAGAATTCTGCCAGCTTGCCTCCTTATCAATAATAATCATAATACTTTATGCTATAAGCACAAGGCCTGAAATCTGGAGGAGGTCAATTGCATCAACCCCAGTACTCATCTAGCACTAGTAACCTCCAAAGATGAAAAGCAAAGTTGACTTCAGCAGAATAATAATAATAATAATAATAATAATAATAATAATAATAAATGCCCTGATGCAGTACCAGGCTTCTGATCTTAACTGATTGTAAGTGTTATCATGGACATTGTTTTGTCTTGGTACAAAAGATGGGCTACAGCAAATATTCTGTTCAATACCAGAGATTTGCTTGTCAGTTGTTTGAGCTTAACCACTCAAGCATGACCCTTAGTGGCTGACGAGATGTGCATCTCTGATAATGAGCAAAAGTAGTAGAGAGGCATCATAGTCATGTGTTGAGAGGAATTCTTTAGGGTTTGGATAATTCGCCTTTGGAAACATGGGTGTTTTGTTCAACATCCTTAAACAACCCTTATTCAGGGACCTTTTGAGCGGGATGAGGTACTCGAACTGAAGAAAATTCTAACTGGGCCTCACCTGCAATGTCATGCGCTGTTCATTTTGATATGAGATCACTATGTTGTGCACATATGGTTTTGATGGATGTGCCTGGCGTACCCTTATCAGACAGGTAATCATGATGGGTATACTGGGTATCACATATTTTACCCCAATGTTACTTTGATGGCATGTACTGCTCTCTCAATCAATAATAATAATAATAATAATAATAATAACAATAATAAATGCTTCTAATTTAGGTGTAAGGCAGTAATTTTGAGGACGAGGGTTAGCTGATACCAATGAACTTAGTATTTGACTGATACTTTATTTCATCAACCTTGAAAGAACGAAAGCCAAATCAGACCTCAGAGAGGATTTTAACTCAGAATGTAAAGACTTGAGACATTCATGCAAGACATTTTTTTCAAAGCTCTAATGATTCTGCCAGATCCACTACCTTATACAATCATGACAGTAAGAACAATAATAATAATAAAAGCATAAATTACCTTTTGATAGTCTGGATGGGTTGCTATCCGAACCACTCTCACACCTGATAAACTGGCAAAGTCATTGTCTTGGAACTGTAAAGAATTTCAATATGATAGTTAGTATACTATCAGTAACAAACAGTATGGTGATAATATTGGTGACTAACAATGATGTTGATGACTATTGTTGTTGTGGTTGCCCCAATAAAAGTTCAATGTTGCAGTTCAAGTTGAAGTGGCAGAATGGTTTCAACTTGAACTGACTGGAGATTTGAAATTTTTGAGAAGATCCTGGTTACGAGTTATGAGCTATATGCTCATAGTCAAGTTCTACTCAGAAGAGATGAAACAGTTTGCATTCGATCTGAAAAATGAAAACACTACACCATTTGAACTTTGATAACAGTATCAATATTAGCAATGATAAACATAACAATGAGAAAGCCAGACCACTTTATTTTCTATTTAATTACTGTTAAACAGCATTGTTCTGCTGTTTAATTAGTATCAAATAGAATTGTTAATTGAATATAAGAACACTGTATTCAGGGTCCTTATGGTCAATGCAACTACTTAATTAAAGACTGCTCAATGGTCTCACCTACTTAATTATAAACTCAACATAAAATGGAATTAAGTTTCGAGCTGTTGTGACCATGAGATTAAACTATTAACATTATCTTTCTCACCAGCTATACATATATATATATATGAGTTCTTTATAGTATACATTTATGCCCTCTGTGACCATCCCTGTATAAATGTTTTACCTTTGACCTCTACATTGCTCACATACAAATCCAGTGCCAACTTTCATTATAAGACACCATTAGAAACACATGCTTCTAAGATGCCCCAAAACAGAAATAGTGAAAATAAAATTTTAAAAATTATAGAAGCAAAAAGAAAAAGGCTAGGAAGCAAATTCACCTGCTGGGAGATGGTCCATGGAATCAAGTCTCCCGATGCACGTTTACCTTGTCGAAGACCACTCATCACTGCTGCCTTAGAAATATCTCCTTCAAGACACATCTATAAAAGAACATATCACAATTAAAAATGAAACAAAATTTGAACAAGTTAGTGTTAATATATTTAATATGGGAATCATTAAAAAACTATCTAGAAAGAAACAGGCAATTAGAAAAACAGCATTATCAGTCAATGACTAATGTTATTTTAATCTCACCAAGAACAGTGATCAACTCCAAACAAGTTTTATTCTTATTCTGAACTCATCAACAAATCACGGGTTCTAATCATACTTGCAGAAGCAGTGATAAAAGAAACATCAAGCAAATATACAAGAAAGGACTTTGTGGTGGTGATGGTGGGAGGAATAAAATGATTTTAGAAATACATAATTTAGAGAAGCCATATTCACATGAAAGCAACAGCTAAGTAAAAGCTAACACATTTTAAGTAAAGATAATTAAGAAGCTAAGTCAAAGTGATTTCTGTAATGAAAAACAAATCAATGGCAAATACTATTTCTTATTAAAAAAAAAAGGGCTTGAACATAAGTTGTAATCAGTTATTTAGCAGATTAACCCTTAAAGTTTTATACTGCAGATATCCATAGAATTTTACTTCCTCCAATTTTTGAGTTAAATGGTTAATACCTCAAGTAGAGAATTAGAGTTTGATAATTTTATTTACTAATAATGGAATACCCTTCCTAACACCAACTAATTTACAGAGTATACTGGGAGCTTTTTAAGCCAGCGCTGCATAAAAAGCATCTAGCACACTTTGTAAACTGGTTGGCATTAGGAAAGGTATCTAGCTGGAGAAATCATGCTGTAACAGACAACTGGGGCCTGGTGCAGCTCTCTAGCTTGCCAGCTCCTGTGAAACAGTCTAACCCAGGCGAACATGGAAAATGGATGTTAAATGATGATGATGATTTATTAATGTTTCAGTTAAGAAAACAATATTCAGGAAATAAAATCTTGAAAACACATGTAATCAATTTAGTTGTATTTAACCTATTTTAGTAGGAGAAAGAACATGACAGCTGGTAAATGTACATCACCATTCCACAGTGTACAGCAAGGATCATAACTTCATATCTGTACAGCAAGGATCATGATTTCATATCAACAAATTTAATCCAAATTCATCCAAAAGATATATTTTCTTAATTTTTATATCAGACTAACTGCCTTTCATCAGAATCTCCTTACTAACATGAATGTGAAATTTATATACAAAAAGTACAACAGAACTTTAAGAGTTAACATTAGTTATCATGTTTCTTTAATAACCTTTAACTCAATCATTAAATTTTCTCCAAACAACATTTATAATAAGAGCTAACCTGAACAACACAAAGAACTTCAGGAAGAGCCTGTTTGGTTGACTCCATTGGACCGAGTAAAACAAAAATATGATGTGCTGGAGCATCAGATAACATCTGTAAATCATTAGGCGTGTTCTGAAAAGATAAGCAAAATAAATTTTTTATTAATGGTGAGAAATGATAAAGATAATAAAGTATCTGATGAATTGATGTTCAAAAGTTAATGTTAATGACTGGGTCCTGAGATCAAACTGTGTCAGGGTTGAATCATATGGTTCAGTTGGAAAGACACCCTATTCTCAATCCCCTTGACATTTTACAGGATCTTCAAAACTGGTAGAGTAAAGGGTTAAAGAAATCACAACTCTTGAGTTTCTACAGGTGAAAGCAATGCTTAACAATATGAATTTTAACCTCAAACGTAAAGACTTGGTCTAAATGGCTGCAATAAAGTGAACTCAGCTAGAGGTACCAAAAGGCCAGATGGTGGTATTAAACCAAGCAAGATTAAATGTCAATCAAATTGCCTTCAAATTACACATCCACAACCAAAAAAGAAGACAGATTAGATAGATAATGTAGTCTTTAATTAGTGAAGGTGAAAATGTTTAGCCTGTCTTGTTAAAATTTCAATTTCTTGAATATTCCTGTTATTAGAGTAAGGGTCAAGGGTAAAGACCCCTTTCGGTCATGACTGATCATGGGATTGCACCTAGAAAGTTACCCTGTGAGGTGCAAGTCAGAGCAAGGTTGTTTATGGAAGACCAGTAGTCGCCCATACATACCAGCCTCCCCTCTCCATGCCACCAATGTTATCCATAGGAAAAGCAAAGGCTGATACAGCTTGGCACCAGTGATGTAGCTGAGCAAATGGAGCAACGGGGAAAAATAAAGTGTCTTGCTTAAGAACACAACACAGCCCAGTCTGGGAACTGAACTCACTACCTCATGATTGTGAGCCTGACACACTAACCACCGAGCCATGCACCCTATTAGAGTACCACATCTATTTTACTAGGGGTAAATACTTATAGATACATTGTTGTTTTTTTTATAACATTTAATATCTCTTCCCCATTTTTGAAGACAATAGGCCATATGTGATTTAACAGATTTGACTGCTGTTTCTAGCAGGTCACAGAACTACATTGAAGTTACCTCATTGGCTTGAGTAAAGGAGTAAGGAAGATTAATAATCATGAGTTGCACTGGAGTAGTTGCTAACTTACATAAACAATTTTTCGTCAATACTGTTTTCTTTGAGTAGATTTTGTATATTGTTGAATAGAAAAAAATGAAACAGTGCACATTTTAATGTTGTTATCCCATAAGCAGCAAGGCAGTAAGCGAACAGAATCATTAGAGCATTGAACAAAATGCTCTGTGGTATTTCTTCCAGCTCTTTTTGTACCAAGTTAAAATCTCACCAAGATTGTTGGCTTTTAATTGTCCCAGACGTCAATAGAAGTACCAGCTAAGTACTGGAGTTGATGGTGCTGATTAAACCTGTCCTTCAAAGTTGCCGACATTGTACCTAAATCAGAAACCAATATTCTATAACAGCAGTTCCGTATTTCTTATGTTTGCTGTTCACCATATCTCATAAGCTATGTCAATAAATATAATGAATTTGTAAAAATAAATGTTATAACATATGAATACAAGGGATACTTTACCTTATAATGGGAAGATACATAGAGTGACATTATTCGATGCAGGAATGCCTCAGAACCTTTATGGAAAGAAAACAATGTGTCCCTGCTGACATAATACAGATCACAGTCCTGCGGTAGAGGGCAACCAGAAGTTATTCTACGAACATTCGTCACATCAAGACATAACAAATCGTTGAGCCATTTCTCAACAGGATCACCATCAGCATATCTTATAGATTCATTGAGTTGCACTTCATAAAGGGCACGTCCTGTGGAGAAAAGAAAAGTCAAAGATATATCTATTTTGAAATAACATTCTCAGATTTTATCAATTGATTGATACTTTCTCTCTTTACTCTTTTACTTGTTTCAGTCATTTGACTGTGGCCATGCTGGAGCACCGCCTTTAGTCGAGCAAATCGACCCCAGGACTTATTCTTTATTCTTTGTAGTCTAGTACTTATTCTATCGGTCTCTTTTGCTGAACCGCTAAGTTACGGGGACATAAACACACCAGCATTGGTTGTCAAGTGATGTTGGTGGGGGGAGGGGACAAACACAGACACACAAGCATATACACACACACACATATATATATATATATATATATATATATATATATACACATACGACGGGCTTCTTTCAGTTTCTGTCTACCAAATCCACTCACAAGGCTTTGGTGGGCCCGAGGCTATAGTAGAAGACACTTGCCCAAGGTGCCACGCAGTGAGACTGAACCCGGAACCATGTGGTTGGTAAGCAAGCTACTTACCACACAGCCACTCCAACGCCTCTTATGTCAACACTTCTTAATGATGTCGTTTTTAATCATGCAAAAGCCATTGACGAAGTATAAAATGGATGAGATTAGTTGTAATCAGAGGTAAAAGAGTAGAACAAATGTCCAATGACATGAAGGCAAAGATGTCAATAATAGTATATATTTGGCACAAAGTCAAAATTTCAGAAGGGTTTTGTCATTTTAATAGACAACTGATTTGTAACTATTTTTATAGAACAGAGAATGGGAAAAGGTGCCCCTCTTCATGTCATATCGCTCTTGTATATCATCAGTAGCATGATGTATCCAGCCCAATGAGACATTATGCTTGACCCTCATACTGCCCTTGGTACCTCTCATGATGCTGTCCAGGCTTCCTAACACTGCCAATCTGAGTGCATTTATTCTCATGATCTCTAGGAAAATATTGCTTGTATCACTGTTCACCAAAGGTTTATATAACTGTCCACCTGCTCAATGATATGGTTGGTTGCATGGTTGATTCTTTATTTTGATTTTATTGAAGTGCATGTTGAGTCTGGTTGATCACATTGTTACTCCTGCAATCCCAGTTGATATTCCTAAAAACAGCATCATGTAGACAAGAGGTATTCAACTTTGGTGAAATGTTGCCTCCTTCTTTAACTCCCCTCTTCAACCTGATCAGTTCCTCAATCCCCCAAAATTATGCAATGGCATGAGAATTGCCAACCTCCAACAATCTCTCCCTCCTCCAGCTGACAGTTTGTTATACAGTTTTGTGACGGAAAATACACCTTTTGTGGCAGTTATAACGAAATTGCTTTCTTATATCAGAGTAATAAGGTGTCTCGATAGAACATCTTTAGCCCCGGGAATTACCAGATACACCAGCTAGTATATATATATATAGATAGATAGATATATTCTCACACAAATACACAATGAACTTCCATAAAGTTTTTGTCAACCAAAATTTCATTTATAAGGCATTAATCAACTTCTCTCCTTCTCCCTGTGGTTTGAGCAACTTTGGTAGTGATCAGTATCAAAGTAAACTAAAAATGGTAGGAAACAACAGTTTAACTAGAGCAATATATTAAAGAATGGAAGTTTTGAAGAGACAACTGATAACTGATGTTGAAATATCTATGATAACCATAGTGACACTATTAACATATATACATACATATAATAATAGACGTACCTGACAAACTATTAGTGGTACTCTCAACAGTTGTCACCTTTTTCACTTCAGTTCCTGAGAAAGTAGCAGCTTGTTGTCGGAGTTGTTGGATAAGTTTCAGAGATAAAGAACGACCTGTACCCTCGTATCTGAAGATGGCCAATAAAATGCGATTTAATCATTAAACAATAAAATTTAATCATTTGAAATACAATATTAATATTAGTAAAAGTGCATGATTGGCCTTCATGCTGGTGGCACGTAAAAGCACCCACTACACTCCCAGAGTGGTTGGCGTTCAGAAGGGCATCCATAGAAACTCTGCCAAATCAGATTCGAGCCCGGTGTAGCCAGCTGGTTCACCAGTCCTCAGTCAAATCGTCCATGGAAAGCGTACGTTAAATGATGATGATTCAAGAAGAAATAGTTGTTACCGCAGTTGGATGCTACATTCAAATCTAACCACACTATCTTGAAAGAAGAGAGGCTATATTTGCCAGACAAGCAGGCCAAAGGAAGACAGCCAAATAAATACCTTGATTCAAAGGATAAAACACTAACAGAGGAAATAACTGGAATCATGTCATTTCCATTCCATTCTTAGCATTACTTGCAAGATAATACTTTTCTATACCCAGGCGTGTTTCTTCATAGGAGATTGGAAATGAACACCATCACTTATAGGGTGGTGATGGTCGTTTACAACCATCATGATACATCAAGCCAAAGCAACATAAACGCACATATTTATAATGGGCTTCTTTCAGTTTCTTCAACCAAATCCACTCACAAGGTTTTGGCTGACCTAGGGCTACAGTGGAAGACAATTGCTCAAGGTGCCATGCAGTAGGATTGAACCTGAAACCACATTTTACATCACATTTTTACTGCAAAAATATTACTCATTCACTTGTTTCAGTCATTTGACTGCGGCCATTCTGGAGCACTACCTTTAATCGAACAAACTGACCCCCCAGGTCTTATTCTTTGTGAGCCTAGTGCTTATTCTATCGGACCCTTTTGCTGAACTCATAAGCTATAGGGACATAAACACACCAACATTGGTTGTCAAGCGATGGTGGTGGGGGACAAACAGACACACAAACATAGATATATATCATCATCGTTATTATCATCATTTAATGTCCACACGACAGGCTTCTTTCAGTTTCTGTCAATCAAATCCACTCATAGGGCTTTGGTTAACCTGAGGCTATAGCAGAAGACACTTGCCCAAGGTGCCACGTAGTGGGACTGAACTCGAAACCATGCGGTTGGGAAGACTGGAGTTAAATATTTTAGATGAAAAAGCTTAACTGTTACAAAGTGAAAGTTGACAAATAAATCTACTGTTGCTGAAATTTCAACAGAATGTCCTGAGGTAGCACAGGAAAAAATGGTGATAGTTAGACAAAACTTTCCAGTCTGTTAAAATGAGTAGGATAACAGTTAAATAGCACTTAGATGTAAAACAAAAGTAGAAGAGTCAAAAAAGAAGGAACTGTAATTATTGAGCCTGCTACAAAATAGCAACCAAATCCACTCCATATTATATGTTAGTCATTAATGGCCAATAAAACAGGATTTAATAACGAAAGACGAATGCATGAGTGCTACATGCTACAGTCTATCATAATATTATACACTACAGACTTTAAGAAGGTGACGGGCATATTGAACGTAATAATATCATCCTAGACAAACTAAGAAATCTGGTGCAGTAACTGGGCACGAATCCTGGTAATGCAGAAAAAAAAATCAAGTAACACTAATGCAGAGTTATCTCCCTTACACTGCATAGCGCTACAGATTATTAATTTAGACACACCTAAAGTTAAAGCAAGTGATGTATGTAACTTGCACGAGGTTTAAGTACAGTTGTACTGTTGAAGATTAGGTTTTTGGCATATTAGCAATAGAATCAATAAATTTCTATACGTGCTTGCCTAAGATTTCTTTAACTGCAGCTGCGATGAAAGGGATGTAAATTTTTTTCATCATGAAAAGACCTAGATGTTGCAAGTGAGGGCTGTCAAGTACCAAACACCAAACTACCTTTATACATACTTTAAAGATTAAAGTATAGTTGAAGAGATTCCAGTGAGAATATTACAAAGAATAATAAGTTGACTATTTCGTACTGAATGATAGAAACCACAGACACAGCTCACTTTAAATGTTAGTAGGGAAAGTTTAGGACAGAATGCAATATATAATATCATCATCATCATCATCATCGTTTAACGTCCGCTTTCCATGCTAGCATGGGTTGGACGATTTGACTGAGGACTGGTGAAACCGGATGGCAACACCAGGCTCCAGTCTGATTTGGCAGAGTTTCTACAGCTGGATGCCCTTCCTAACGCCAACCACTCAGAGAGTGTAGTAGGTGCTTTTACGTGTCACCCGCACGAAAACGGCCACGCTCGAAATGGTGTCTTTTATGTGCCACCCGCACAAGCCAGTCCAGGGGCACTGGCAACGATCTCGCTCGAAAATCCTACAGGAGCCAGTCAGGCGGTACTGGCAACGGCCACGCTCAAAATGGTGCATCTCATGTGCCACCCGCACAAGAACCAGTCCAGGGGCACTGGCAACGATCTTACTTGGCTTGCCGGGTCTTCTCACGCACAGCCCATTTCCAAAGGTCTCGGTCCGTAGTCATCGCCTCGGTGAGGCCCAATGTACGAAGGTCTTGCCTCACCACCTCAGCCCAGGTCTTCCTGGGCCTACCTCTTCCACGGGTTCCCTCAACTGTTAGGGTGTGGCACTTTTTCACGCAGCTATCCTCCTCCATTCTCACCACATGTCCATACCAGCGCAATCGTCTCTCTTGCACGCCACAACTGATGCTTCTAATGTTCAGCTTTTCTCTCAAGATACTTACACTCTGACGGGTATTCACATTGACATTACACATCCAACGGAGCATACTGGCTTCATTCCTTGCGAGCTTACGTATGTCCTCAGCAGTTACAGCCCATGTTTCACTGCCATGTAGCATGGTTGTTCGTACGCATGCGTCATACAGTCTGCCTTTTACTCTGAGTGAGAGTCCCTTTGTCGCCAGCAGGGGTAAGAGCTCTCTAAACTTTGCCCAGGCTATTCTTATTCTAGCAGCTACACTTTCAGCGCACCCACCCCCACTACTAACTTGGTCGCCCAGATAGCGGAAGCTATCGACTACCTCTAGTTTTTCACCCTGGAATGAGATAGAAGTTGTTTCCTGTTTGTTTGCAGTCTTTATTGCACCTGAACATCTGCCACAAACAAAAACTAACTTGCTAGTTAACCTGCCTTTGATGTTGCTGCACCTCTTATGTGTCCATAGCTTGCACCGGGTACATCTTATAGAGTTACTACCTACTCCTTTTCTACATACTGAGCAGGGCCATCTACATATATATATAGTGAAGGCAGACAGATTGATTGCTAGATAGACATGCTAAATTTATTCCTTAATATAATATTGAGAAAGACCTTTAAAAATGATGATGGTGATGAAGAAAAAGTGAATGCAAGGGCACTTACCCATTAACAGTTGAAGACATGAAAACAAGGTAGGGTCCAATGAGTTCCTTTACCAAAGGCAATGGAATGGCAGCTGCTTCATCAATGCAAACCAATTCAGCTTGACCAAGTTTGTGAGCATCAGTAGGATGGATATACTAGGAAAAAAAAAGGGAAATAAAACTTACAAAAATTTTCAAGTGTAAAAGAAAAAAACATGTGCTTGAGTAGCTTGCTTCCAGACCATGTGATCTTGGCTTCAGTCCCACTGCACAGCACCTTGGGTAAGTGTCTTCTACTTACAGAGAGGATGACATTCTAAAAATTGGAGCAGTTTGAATGGGAAATGATGCCCCACCCACTAGATTCACCAGACATAGCCTCATCTGATTATCATTTATTCCGCAGTCTTCAAAATCATTAGGATGGAAAAAATATGAATTCTGTAGATGAGGTCAGAACAGTAAGTACTGAAGGAGTATTTTCCATCATGGACAAGTGAATTTTAGAAGAGGGGCCTTGAAAGTCTACCAGATAGATGGAAGAACATTGTAGAAAATGGAGGAGAGTATATTTTAGATTAAAAAAGAACTTTGTTTATCTTAATTTTGAAAAATAAAAGAAGTATAAAAACAAAACCACATTATTTATGGGATGACCCAATACTTGAATGGTACTATAATTTTACCAACTGCAGAAGAATAAAATAAACTGATCTCAGTGGGATTTGACAAAAGAATGTAAAAAGCCTGAAATATCACAAAGTATTTCGTCTGACACTTTAATGATTGTTCAGATACATCATCTATATCTACAGTGTTACAAACATTAAATGATAAGCATAAAATAACTTACCTGTATTGTCTGCCGATGGTCTCTGAATATATTGACTCTGACAATGGCTTTGTTGAAGTCAGGGTTTGATGACTGGATTATTTCATAGTCAATGTGTTCCTGCAGTAGACAAATACAAGGTGTACATCAGACAGTGTACCAAGGTAGAAATGGTATGAGCCACATAAACATATGGTACAGGTTTACACAAAATAGAAAACACTCTTTTAGAGCATAGTATATTAATTTCTACCACAGGGATTGTCAGAATATTGACACAATATAATACTGAACATGATAGGTGCAGCCAACACCATGTGGTCAAGAAATCTAGTTCACAATAAAATTTTAGGTGTGATCACATTGCATGACACTTTAGTCAAATGTCTACTACGATATCTTTGAGCTGATTAGTACCTTGTAACTGAAAGTTAATAGACAGGAAATGAATGAATGAATGTATGTATGTATGTGTGTGTGGGTGGGTGCGTGCATGCATGTGAGAGATAGAGAGGAAACCAATAAGTGTTTGTAGGTTCTCAAAGAGACATTGTCGGGAAACAGTAACCATCCTTGTGTCTCACATTAACAAAAAGTCTGGCAGCTCAATACCTTAACATAGAAATATGTGGAATAAGGTACCATCTTGAAAACAATAAAGGGTATACAGCTGAAGAATACTGCATCAATAATTCCTTCCGATTGAAGCCAGCTTAGAAGAAATGTATATAAGAATAATGATGTTGAAGATGATGACAATAACACTGAATATAATGTTTATATTACTACATACTATAGTACTAGATATGGCACAATTAAAATAAGTATCACAAAGTATAGTATTGAACATAGTACAGTTAGAACATTGCATGGTATACTATCAAACATGGTGTTTAGAACATTATCAACAAGCATACTAAGCATAGTTATGTAATACATTAATACAAGAGAAATAACAGGCAGAAACTATGGTTAAATCTGATAATATAATTTTACAACTACAGAATATGCCACATAATTCTCCAAGTTTATTTAGTGCCAAATGTACACTACTGGCACAATAGTTTGTTCTGGATATTGTCCAATATAGAAACAATCTGAGACAGCAAGTGTGAACCTTACTAAACAAACTATAAGTAAAACATGAGATACAACCAGGTCAACATAATGATCTGACTTTTGCAAAAATCTTGTCAAAGGTTGTGATGCCAAAATGTTTTTTGTTTAGACATAAATCTGTTTTTACTAACCAAACCTACAAAGATGTTATCATCATCATCATTTAACGTCCACTTTCCATGCTAGCATGGGTTGGACGATTTGACTGAGGACTGGTGAACCAGAAGTCTGCACCAGGCTCCAATCTGATTTGGAAGAGCTTCTACAGATGGATGCCCTTCCTAACGCCAACCACTCCGAGAGTGTAGTGGGTGCTTTTACATGCCACCGGCATGAGGGCCAGTTAGGCAGTACTGGCAACAGTCATGCTCAAATGGTGTTTTTTACATGCCACCTGCACAGGAGCCAGTCCAGTAGCACTGACAATGACCTCGCTCGAATGTGTTTTCACATGCCACCGGCACAAGTGCCAGACAGCTGTTCTGGCAATGATCATGCTCGGATCGTGCTAATAGCACTTCACTGGTATGGGTGCCAGTCATCAAATTTGGTTCAATTACGACTTTGATTTCACTTGCCCCAACAAGTCTTGGCAAGTGTCCAATGAAGGAAAGATTGGCATGGGTGCCAGTCGTCGAATTTGGTTCGATTTCGATTCTGACTCTGACAATTGTGTTTTTTTAAAATCTATTTTATCAAGGAATAGAGTAATGGCAACTGCATTATCCAAAATGTCTCAATTTGAAGACAATAAGGTGTGACTAGAGGGAAATTTTTATCAACCTTTTCTAGCAAGTTGAACAGCCACATCAAGGATCCTTCAACTTACACAAGCAGTGATTTCAAAGAAGGCTGGAATATGGTATTACAAAATTCTGATTTCTATGCTCTGTGGTGCTTTGCATAACAATAAGGGATAGCATTATAAACTATATGCCAAGCGAATTCCATCAAGCAGAAATGTTACCTTTAACAAGTTCTACTACTTCTGTTAAATTGTGTATACTCATGACAGACCAAGAACAAATGCATATCATGAAACAGCCTTACCTGATATTCTAGTACATCAAAACCTTTAAATATGAATTCAAATAGAGTTTTTAAGTTTTCTGGACTTGGTGATGTAACAAAAATATTGGAATAGCTGAAAGATAAGCAAGAAAACTTTATGGATGACCAAAAGTGTTAACATTTGATAATATGACTGAAACAATAGTGGCTAGAGAGAGTGAATGTAATGGTGAATAAGGAAGTGACAGAGCAGAATAAGGAATACAAATGTGGAAAAAGTTAAATGCACATACTGAAATATTGGCATATTTGTAGACATAACAGTGTAAAAAGTGAGAAATTACAGTATAAAATGTTATATGTGAAGTGGTTAGAATTAGCAATACAGATGTGTACCATCCAACCCATGGAAGCATGGAAGATGGACATTAAATGAAGATGATGGGTTTCAGAGATTAAAGCTCCATTTCATTCAAAATTGAACAAGTACAGATTTGGAAGAGATATGCAAAGCACAACTCAAATGAGAATTTTTATTTTTCAACTTTAATAGTTCTGCATAAATTGGAGATATCATTAGGACATTACCACATCACAGTCACAAATATAGCTTTGGTTTTCTATCAAATCCTTAACCTTAAAGCACATGTGTCTCTGGGATGTGAATAAATTGAATTACGCTGCCAGATCGGATTGGAGCCTGGTGTAGCCATCTGGTTTCACCAGTCCTCAGTCAAATCGTCCAACCCATGCTAGCATGGAAAGCGGACGTTAAACGACGACGACAATACGTACAGACATATATATATATATATATATATATATATATATACCACCTGACTGGCCTTTGTAGGGTTTTCGAGCGAGATCGTTGCCAGTGCCCCTGGACTGGCTCTTGTGCGGGTGGCACATAAAAGACACCATTTCGAGCGTGGCCATTTTCGTGCGGGTGACACGTAAAAGCATCCACTACACTCTCTGAGTGGTTGGCGTTAGGAAGGGCATCCAGCTGTAGAAACTCTGCCAAATTAGATTGGAGCCTGGTGTTGCCATCCGGTTTCACCAGTCCTCAGTCAAATCGTCCAACCCATGCTAGCATGGAAGGCGGACGTTAAACGATGATGATGATGATGATTAATTCATTACAAGACATTAATAATGTTAAGTAAACAGCTGAAAAGTCATAGAATTAACCTCTCAAATGATGCACTGCATTGGATATTAAGTGCATCATGGATATTTTAGAATACAACATAAGGATTTACAAAATTCATATTAATATTTCAAAATCCAAAGACAGCAAGCTGAGCAAAATGTTTAGCAGCATTTCATCTGTCTTTATGTTCTGAGTTCAAATTTCATTGAGATTGACTTTACCTTTCACCTTTTCAGGGTTGATAAAATAAATACCAGTTGAGCACTGAGGTCAATGTAGACTACCTACTCCCAAAATTGCTGGCCTTGTGTCCAAATTTCAATATCTTGAACAACATTATTCATTATTTTATTATACAAAGATCATTAATAAATCAACAAAAGCAATAATTTTCTAAGTTTAAAATTTAAGTTTCCTTAACTTTCCATGTATGTGCACCTTAGTTACTAAGATAGATAAGCACTGACCTTGAGCCACACACTTATAAAAACTTACCCAAATCCCACTGCTGTAGCCATGGCAAGGCCTAGTGCAGCTGATTTTCCTCGGCCACGAGCTGCTGTCATCACAACTGTATTCCGTAAAGTCTTCTCAGACACTGAGTCTATAAACTTTAAGAGTCCTTTAGCCTGTAAAATAACAAAATATATACTTCAGTAATCCTTTAATCTCTGACATGACCATAAAGTTTAGTCCTTTAGGCTGAAAAATGAAGAAACAAAATGACTGCATTGAAATCAAAACGAGAACCATCATCATTTAACACCTGTATCTCTCCATGCTTGCATGGGTCAGACGAAATTGAGAGAAATATCCTATAGCAGGATGCACTTCCCCTTGCTAACACTCACCTGTTATTAAATGAGGTAATCTTTCCCTTTGGCCAGACATGTTTCTCATGAAAGACTGGATGTGTACTTCTTGTATGACAGTAATGCCTGTTCTTGTCATCATGCGATATTAAGAGAAGGGTACACACACACATGAACATATATATGATAGGCTTCTTTCAGTTTCTGTCAACCAAATCCACTTACAGAAGGCACTTGTCCATGGTGCTACACAGTACGACTGAGCCCAAAACCAAATGGTCGGAAAGCAAGCTTCTTAACCACACAGCCACACCTGCACCTACATATTTCAAGCCATGATCATTGCAAGATATGTTGTTCTAAGAACTCAAGAAAGGGTGTTGAAGAGTAAAACAAATATCATTAACTTTGAAAGATATTTGTCAAATATGGAAACTTTGAAGGGAATACTTCCCTTTAAAATATATATTTTTATCATTCTTCGACATAAAGAATGAATCAGAAGTCTTTGCAACATTCCAGTATATTTTTCTACAACATATAACATGACACCAATAAGCATAATGTTCAATTTCTATTCTTTTTCATCCTTCCAAATATCTTTCCAAAAAGCTCAACAAAAAATATAATAATCTAATAAACAACTTGAAATTGTAAACTGATGACAGTTTCAAAAGATGTATTACAGTACTGATTCCAGGATTGCATGAACCTAAGCTTTGGTTTGCTATTCTGTTACTTCGTAAAGCATATTCCTGTGTCAGTATTTCTGAAAGCAGGTTCTACTCTTGTCCCTCAGTTAATTATGAGAAGTGATAAAAATATTTGTGTATTTTAGCAACGTTTTTAAAAGTCATTAGATTCTAGCCATCCGACCATTCAGAGTTATGTACCTTGCCTCAGAACACATTAGTGAAAATGCTGGACTCACAGAAAAGCCTCTACATACAGCTAATTCCACTTACCTATCTAAATATGTGAAGTTTTCAGAGAAGATGGAGAAGGTCTACAACCCATTTGATATGGGATCATACTTCTAGATTAGATGAAATATTTTACTAGCTTGTTTCATAGTTTTAAAATTGAAGTATCAGAACTAGTGACCAAGTACCAATGAAGGTACACGAACCATTAATTCTTAAACAGAAAGTGTAATGCCTTACTAACTCAGTCAGAAGTTGCTTTCCAACACTATAGATTAGTACAGTCCCTGCAGTTTCTAAAGACGTTTAGGACATAATCTGCTTTCAAAGGACATTTATGACATAATCTGCTTTTAAAGGACATTTATGACATAATCTTAAGTAGATTAAATAGCAGAAAAAAATTCTTACTTGATCTAAAGTTCGGGCACAATTGATGATTGCACCAACAGGTTGTGTATCCTGCAAGGATTCTTTTAAAGCTACCAATTCACGTTCAGATTGAGTGAGAGATTCTTCCTGAAAAATAAAAATAATAATGAGACAAACAAAGCTCAGTTGTTGACCTCTAGAGACCAAGCACCATATAGAAATGTACAAGATGGTAATTTATTAGTTTGGTTATGTGTGGCAGTCATGTTATGGAGTGTTTTTTTTTTTTTTGTATTGGATTGTGAGATATGATGTGAGGGAAACTGAACTACAAGCAAGTTGCATGGTTATGAAGAGGCTCTATTACTTGTTCATGAAGTAATCATGAACGGGTTGGTATAGTAACAATCAAGGTATGTGAGGTATAGAGAAGTCAGTTTTATACATCCAATTCACTATATAGCCACCTTTGATATATCTCAATATTTTAGCAATAATGATAACAGAAATGGGTAATCAAACAAGTTAGATTTGGCTATGTTACAACCTAATTCTTCAAGAATTAAAGATTCTTAGCAATCCAGCATGAAAATTTTAAACCCATGCAATGTTGCTATTTTTGTGAGATTTGTGCTTACCTTGAAAATGCAAGAAAAGGTCTTGGTCTTCCAGTGTTGTACTTATCATGATGTTGAACTGAAGTAGCTATATGTTTGTGATTGATTGTACACTTAATTTCTTGAAGAGACAGTATTCATGATCTGTCAACCGTGTATGCCTTCTGAGCTCTTATCCTTGACTAACTTGCCTTAGATAAACTTATAAAGTAGTAGCTAACTAAATGGAACTAATTAATGAGTGCTTTAGCTAAAACTATTTTATCTTCATGATAGTTTATGTTCTAAAGTTAAGATTTTAAGCATGTGGTCCCTGTTATTAAGACATTATGATATTAGCTGAGGTAAATTTGGTTAATACATTGGGCAGGCCAATGCCAGCTACAACCAAATAGCAAATAAAAGTTAGACAATTAGTTACATTAATTAAGCATCACAGCTAGTACTGTGGAAAATTACTGTGGTTAATTACCTAATTGTGATAGTTATAAATCTATCACATTAGTTATCGAAGGACTTAGGTATATGCAGCTGTAATTCATAATGAAATAAACGAAAGAGGAAGACACAGTGATGGCATCAAGTGAAGAGGTAAAGTAGGAAACAAATATGAATTACCTTGGACAACTTAGGCAATGGAGTGACAGTAGATGTTAGAGATGACAAAGGTAAGATGTTGTATTGGTTGTCAATGACCAAACACTGACTGCATGTGGTAAGAGACAGCAGAAATCTAGACAAAAGAACAATAATGGTTAAGGAAAAGCAATGCAACAAATATATACATAGTCTTACTGATTCATTTATTAATGATCCATGATTTCTAGAACTGAAGGGAATCAATAGTGATATGTGACAGTAAGAGCCAATACAGTAAAAGCAAATTATGAAGTGAGAAATATCAAACATTTTTCAGATCCTCTTCTCAGAGCAACCTAACATACATAGTTTCTTCATTAAAAAAATAACAAACAAGTTGATAAGATAAACAAAGAGAGAGGTGATTGGGAAACTGTAATTTTTGACTGTTGTCTCTGTATCTGTCTTTCAAAGTAATATCCCACACTTTGAATCTTAAGCAAAATCTCTCTAAATTACTTAGAAGATTCAATTGAAACAGAAAGCAGCAGGAAGTGGTCCACATGATATTTTCCTGCACTGAGTCCAAAAATAATACATACACACATATATAACTATAGAGAGAGAAATTTCAGATATGGAAGTAAGGCCTAGAATCAAAGCAAAAACCAAAATCTTGGTAAGTAGGAGAGCAAACAAATCACAAATCCACTCAGGTAGATGGCCTGCTTGATCTGTAGAAAAAGCATAGGTAGAAACTCCATAACATGTATCCAGTGTAAGTTATGGACGCATAAGAGGTGCAGCAATATCAAATGAAAGTTAACAGGGAAAATAATTTTTGTGTTTGGAAGGTGTTTAGGTACAATTAACACTAAAAATGTGCAGATAATAGACTCCGTCAAATGCCAGGGGGGAAAACTAGTAGTTGATAGCTTCCGTTACCTATGCAACCAAGTCAGTAGCAGGGGTGGATGCTCCGAGAGCATAGCTGCTAGAATAAGAATAGGCTGGGCAAAGTACAGAGAGCTTCTGCCTCTACTGCTAACAAAGGATCTTTCTCTCAGAGTGAAAGGCAGATTGTATGATGATGGTGTGTGAACAGCCATGCTACATAGCAGTGAAACATGGGCTGTGACCACCAAGGACAATGAGTAGGCTTGTAAGAAATGAAGCTAGTGTGCTTTGCTGAATGTGTAATGTCAGCGTGTATGCACAACAGAGTGTAAATGTCCAGAGAGAAAAGTTGGACATAAGAGGCATCAGATATGGTGTGCAAGAGAGACTGTGCTGGTATGGTCATGTGATGCATATGGATGAGGACAGCTGTGTAAAGAAGTGCCACTTTCTAACAGTGGAGGGAACCTGTGAAAGAGGTAGACCCAGGAAGACATGGGACAAA
Organism: Octopus bimaculoides; assembly: GCF_046866305.1. Taxonomy (NCBI): domain Eukaryota; kingdom Metazoa; phylum Mollusca; class Cephalopoda; order Octopoda; family Octopodidae; genus Octopus; species Octopus bimaculoides. The sequence goes on along the minus strand of NC_142930.1, from coordinate 106,328,106 downwards.
GTGGTGAAGTATGATCTTCGAATGTTGGGCGTCGTGGAGGCAATGCCAAGGGAGTGAAACCTTTGGCAATAAGCCATGCTTGAGAAGGCTTGTCAAGCCAAGTGAGATCATAGTTGTGGCTGACGCCAGTGTCGTGTAACTGGCATGTAAAAAGCATCCTTTGAATGTTGGGCAATATGTTGTGCTTAAGAAGACCTGTCGAACCAAGTGGAATCGTAGTCATGGCTGATGCCAGTGCTGTGTGACTGGTACCCATGTAAATGGCATGTAAAAAGCAATGTTCAAGTGTTGGGCCTCACGGAGGCAGTGACAGGTGACCAAGACCTTTCATAATATACCGTGCTTGAGAAAACCTGCCAAGCTAAGTGAGAGTATAGTAATGGCCGATGCCAGTATCACATCAATGGCAACCATGTCGGTAGAATGAAAAAAGCTCTTGGAGTGGTTGGTGTTAGGAAGGGCATCCAGCCATAGAAACCATGCCAAATCAGATTGGAACCTGGTGCAGCTACCCGGCGTACCAGTTTTCAATCAAACCATCCAATCCATGCCAGCATGGAAAACAGGCATGATGATAGAGACAGACAAACAGCCAGATAAAGAATAATTAGTGAATTGGTAATTATCTTATTGGATAACAAAAGATTTCTCTAAGACATATAGACACATTTACAAAGTAAAGAGCATAGAATACCTTTCATTAAAGCGACCTGTGACATCTTGATGTGATTCTGTCCTGAATCTTGAATGAACATCCTGTTGACAGGAAATCAAAGCATATAATGTTACTAAAGTAGTGTTTTTGTTGCATTATACATTACGTGGACATGGACATTTACAAACACACACACTTAAGTACAATGCTTTATAGCCCACCCTTGTTGTTGTATGTCTATAGGTTGTATAAACAGATAATTAGAGATAAACACAGACATTTGCAATAACATTAAGCTCTAGAAACTACGGAATGCACTTCTAAAAGACAATACTTACAACAAGAAAAACAAAAAGAAAAAAAGTATCCCTTTCCCCAGGGTAGATACATGAAGCAACCGTAAGAAGTGTATATGTGCACTTACCATTGTCATTGTGTACAGCTGTTTTAAAGAGTTCATTGTTCGCAGTAAGATCACAATTAAGCCACCTCCTTCAACAGTTTCTACAGTACGAGCCAAAAGATTTGGAGTCAAGGCTTCAAAATCCTGAGAAAATAATACATAGAGCATTAAATTATGGTCACCATTGTTGGTGTTAATGCTACTGGATAAACCCTTTTGTTACCATAATTTGGTTGAAACAGCCAACATCTGTTTTGTTTTAATTTCAAAATTAATATAAAAAAAACTTAGTAAAATAACTGTCATTATAAAGCTGATGCCTGAAACATAAGATTAACATAAAGTACTGATAGAAGGTTTTGATTTAGATCATTCAAAAAAAATTAGTTTGCTTCATAGAACCAGGTCAGTTGCAGGTGTGGTGGTATCAAAAGGGTTAAACCTTTATCAACCATAACAGAAGATTACAGTTATCATTGTACAACACCAGACAGCTCAACAGTAGCCCCAAAGACACAGAAAAATGAATGGATTGCCAGAAACAATCTTCAGTCAAAGTCAGCAGCATCCTAAACAAAATGTCACATAAGGAACCACAGATCAGTCTATTGATTTAGCTCCAGCATCTAAAGCCCAGTGAGAATATTCTTTACAAATGTATGTTATAAACAAAACTACTGGATGCAGAGCATTTATCTAGAATCCTGAATTTGTTGAGCTCTAATATAGTCTGATATTATATGGCATATTCCATTACTTATCATATAGAAATTTCATTGCTAATCGTATAGATTAATTTTATATTTTCTAATTTTTCCAACACCTGGGCTATATCCATGTTTCAAACATTTGACAAATTCTTTCAAGAAGTGACGTAATGATCTTTACAAAAGAAGAAAAAAGTGATTACCTGAAGAACACACATGCCATAAGTGTTGCCAAGAATTTTATGAGTCTCCTTGTAATAACAGTAACGGATGTTGGTTGATGCCAAGAACAACTCAAAAGCATCAGCATCTTTCTCAGACATTGTTGCAATACGACCAGCCTTTATCTTTTTTTGCATCTTGCGCATACGTTTTTTGTGACCATGTCTGTAAGACAAACAAGATTAATAAATACTGAGAACTTTATAAGAACTCAAAGAACAAGGTTATGTGTACTGAAATGGTTTATAACCCATTCTAGCATGAAAAGCAGATGTTAAATGTAGATGATCACTGTGATAGATGAACAACCAAGTTTAATAATTAAACAACATGTAGTCTACAACTGAGATCAGTGTAATTAACGCAGTTTGAGTTCCTTTTGAAAGTAATTGCATACTCATGGTGTGTGTAGTGGTTAGTGCAAAGTCTATGGTAGTGAACACACTATAGGTGGCAAGAAAAGGAGTGCTTGAGTGAAAGTGATTGATTTAATTATTAATGAAACATGTCTATAACAGAACAGCTAAAATTGTATCCAGTGCTCAGGAGCATTGTCAGAAAATGGTAAAAAAAGGAGGCACAAAGCAGCAATAAGTCAAGTAAAAAAGTCTGCAATGATAAGCAAGTGCATGCATAGTACAAAGAATAAAACAAAAACACAGAAAAGTGGAAAAGTTGAGAAAAGAAAAGGGCAAGTAGGCATGTCAGGAGAGAAAAAATGTTTCCAAAAACCATGAGTGCTGTTTTTTTTTTTTTTTATGCTAGAAGCATGTCCATGAGTGATAAGAACACTGAATTCAAAAAGGTGGTCAAATATGATGTGAGAAATCCAAAATTACAATAACATCAGCAAATCAACATATCTAGTTCTGAGAAATAACATTTGTATCTCTTGGTAATTCGGGCATATATAGTGTGTAAAGAAAATAGATAATATTTAAATATACAATAATGCTACTGCTGTTTAAACCCAGATCAGTTTTATCAGAGGTATTCTAAACACAAACATTTTATTCCCTCTTTTCCATGCAGTTTATATTAAGGACTACATTATCAAATGTGTCCTTCATTTAAGGCAGAACAATGTGATTAAACAGAAGATTTGACTGCTACTTATTTCTACCAGATAAAGCAGACATTCCTTCATTTATGAAGTAGTAATTATTTCTAGCATAGGCACAGGGTTGGAAAGGGAGAGGGTATTAGTGGAAGCTGCTTGCCATAGTCTACCTGGTTGATGTAACAACTTCCTCTTGCATTTCAAAAGTTGAGTGATTAGTAAGCATCCAATTTGTAAGAACTGCTTCAATATACAAAGACCCACAAATCCATCCAATGTGTTTTCAAGGATTTTAAGGACTTGCTTCTTAGTGCAAACAGCTAAGTTAAATTTCATTCTTCCCTTACAGTGTGAGGAAATTAACCATTTTGTGACTATATTTTAAATGAAATACACAGCTTATCTGTTCCAATTAATTTTGAAAATAATCAAGAACTTAGAAGGCTTTGATAACACAATTCTTGATTTTATCATTAATCTGGTGCTTTAAAGAGGCAAAATGGCAGAATTATTAGTGTTGGAACAAATGCTTGGAAGTATTTGTTCCAGCGCTTTATATTCCGTGTTCAAATCCTGTTGAAGTTAACTTTCTCTTTTGCCCTTTCAAGGCTGATAAAGTACCAGTAAAGTACATTGGGGTTGATGTAATCAATTCCCTCCACGTAATATTGTTGGCCTTGTGCCTAAACCAAGAACCGATATTAATCTGGTGTTTGAGAGATCACTTAAGAAAAAGGATTTTGCTTAAATGAAAATGGAAAGTCTTTATTTAAACAAACAATTGAAGATGAGAGGTTTTCTATTATAGATTAGATTGGAGCCTGGTGTAGCCATCCGGTTGCACCAGTCCTCAGTCAAATCGTCCAACCCATGCTAGCATGGAAAGCGGATGTTAAACGATGATGATGATGATGATCCTATCAGAGTCTCAGATGAGTTATTATTGAATGGGTTAAAGTGCAAAATTACTTACGAAGAGAAACCAAGTTCCTTTTTATAACACCACAACACAGAAGGTCTGGCTTTTACCTCTGCCTTTGTTAACATATGATGGAGTACAACAATCTGGAACAGGAAATGGATCAATATTATATCAAGTATTCTTCACAATCATCGTCATATTTATGTCTACAATTCTATGCTCATGGGAACTGGGTAGAATTCATTGAGACAGGTTTTCTATGGACAGATATTTTTCCTGTAACCAACACAAGGTTGTGTCCAAGTAAGATATTTCCCTATAGCCTAGCATATTTTCACAAAAGAGTGGGAACAAAGGGCACTACTTGTTGTATAATGGTGATGTTTGTTTACAACTATCAATGTCAAGACAATGTAACATATGCAGACACATACATACTATAGATATATGGATGAGGATAGCTGTGTGAAAAAGTGCCACAGCCTAGCGGTTGAGAGTACCTGTAGAAGAGGTAGACCCAGGAAGACCTGGGATGAGGTGGTGAAGCACTGCCTTCGAACATTAGGCCTCACCAAGGCAATGACTAGTCACCAAGACCTTTGGAAATATGCTGTGCATGAGAAGACCCGGCAAGACAAGTGAGACTATAACCCGTGGCCTTTACTAGGAGTGTAGCCAGCCCACTTATGCGTACCTTTCCTTCTTTGGACACAAAACCCTGCTTGTGAAGACCTGTTGAGGCAAGTGAAATCGAAATTGAACCAAATTCGACGACTAGCACCCATGCCAACCTTCCTTCATTGGACACTAAACTCAGCTTGCGAAGACCTGGAAAGCGGACGTTAAACGATGATGACACATAACATACATGCTTGCATGTTTGCCTGCCCATGTTTATACTGAGAATTCTTGAGCATGATGTTTGTGTTCATCATATATAACACATCCAGTAGAATAAAAAGTATCTTCTCGAAAAATCGGAGTTGGTAACAGGAAATGTATCTAATCATAAAAACTGCCTGAACAATTCCCATGCAAATACAGAAAATGAGGACATGAAAAATGATGATTAAAGTGAGACAGCAAATCAGGATAAAGAAGACATACTTCAGCTGTGACTGATTAAAGATTAAGTTTCAGGTGTAACCCTCAAATTGTTAGCTTCGGAGTTTTAGGATAACCTTTTTGCCCAAAATACATATGCCCTATATTTTGTACCGAGTATTTTTACTTAGGGATAAGAGAGAGAGAGAGAATAAATATGAAACATTATACCTGGTCATGTCCTTGGTCAGCAACAACAACAAACATAGTGCGATGTTTTTTAGCCACACCATTCTCAATTAGTGTTTTGATACGGTTATCAATTTTCTTGCGAGTCATTTTAAGATATCACAGTTTAATACCAGCTGTAAGAGAAAGAAAATTACTAGAGACAACAATTGGAACTGGTCAAATTAGACATTATGTTGCATTAGAGGGAACAGAGCTTTTGACTACCCTAAATAGGGAATTGCTTATTTTTTCATGAAGCAAATGTAATAACTTTAGCAAGAAATAAGTCTTCAAGCACAGAGAAAAGCAATAAAGCTGTCTGTTAGACCCAATTCTATGTTCACCAGTATGCAAAAAATTCTGAAACAATATGGAAATGTTGTTTCCATCACTCATTCTTTATTTTCATATTTAACTTAAAAGTTATTAATTTTCTTAATCTAAAGGAATTTCTTAGAATCTTTTACTTCTGAAGACAACATACCAACTGAATGAGAGTCCTGTTTTTCCCAGAATATATTTTCAGTATATCGCACATTTATCACCAATACCTTTAGTCTGATGCCCATTGAACAGAAAAGGCTACCTTCTATGCCTTGGTTTCATGGTTTTTTTTTCCAATATTTTTAATGATTTATTTAGAGTAAATTTCAAATATAAGATTATTTTTATTCAATTTCTCTTGTCTTTCACAGTAGCAGCCAGTTTCTGCATTTTGTCGCAGTATACCTGTCTACTTAAGATGGTTCAAGCAAAGTTCTCAATGCAGAATGAAAGACAAAATACATCCAGAACTTTGTGCCCACATGATTATGTGGTCCTGACATTTGTTTTACAACTGCTTGGTTCCAGGTTTGATCTTACAGAGTTGTGTATTGAGCAAATAAATGTCATCTACCATAGACTTGCGTTGTTTAAGGCATTCATCATCATCAACAACCACATAGAAGAAAAAACTCAAGTGGAAAGTTGCAATATAACTGAGTGTGTGTATTTTGCAGATGTATAATGGTGAGAAAACTAATAAAATTAGAGCAGATACAAATACCTTGTGGTATTTATTCTGGCTGAGTTACAACAAGCACTGCTGTCACTTTCATCAAAAGTGTAGTGAACTAGTGATTGGCCCATTAAAAACAACCAACAATGTTCTTCATTCATAGAATGTATCATAAAGAAAAAAGAAAGGTTATATACAAGTGATTTCCAACGTGAAGCCTGGGATCCCAAATTTTTCTCCACCACAAACAAACTACACCTATATTCAGCCTAGCCAAACCAATCCCTCCAACCACGCATACTATGTGATGACTGTTTGCTACAATATAGCACTATTCTAATACACTAGTGCAGGTATTTCTGTAAAGAAAGTTTTCCAACCACCAGTGGAGTATACCTTCTTTCTGGAAAGTTATTTTGGGGTGTGGAGGAAAATAGATTGGGAAACATTGTTATATGCCATTGTTATGATTGATGTAAAGACTAAAATTCTAGGCAGGAGCTTCTGGGGTTTAAGAAAATATCTGTTGCTGGAATCATGTCTAAACGCTGGAATCATGTCTAAACAATGGAATCTAAGTGTTCCATAGCTGACTGCGCAATTGGCATTTTTGATGAATCTTTGAAACACAAATACCTAAGCTTTAATAAAATGTATTAATTCTATTTTAGAGTTGAGAATGTTTCTTTTTATTATTTTCAAGTTATACTAAGTAATTAGTGATGGTGGATGGTGCCATTGCGGTGATGGAGGAAGGCAAGTTGTGAGGTCAGATCTTAAAATTTGAGTCTCAAAGACGACATAAGACAAAATAGTTGATTTGACTTGCAAATCTGTCACGGTAAGCTGATATGAAACGATGATTATATATATTAACCATAATAAAGCAGTTCTATGAGAAACTGACTAGAACACAGACTAATCAGTCCAGCAATTCATCTAAATAACCCTTTAAACACATAATTTATTTATAATTTCTCGTTGTTTTAAAATTATTTTCTTTTCACAGTCACCAGCCTCAGACAACATACGCAAATACCAAAAACAATTTGTAATCTTGTAGTGGATAAGTATCAGATTCATGTCTTTCCCAATGACATTTTTCAACCTAAGTGATGAGATTCCAGTTTCAGAACTGGCGAGTCGATTCATTTATTAAATACTCTTATTAGTATTAAGATTTGGTGTCGAAGTAATAAAATAATAACACATATATAGCTAGAATAGCATAAAATACTCTGGTATAAATGTATATTTCTCGAACCAGTTAAATGCTACGATCGGCACATCCTCCTCCCTACATCTTAAACATTCAGAGCAAACACACCCAACAATTTTTATAATTTAATGGTGCTTAATTGCAATTAGGCTATGTTTCGATTTGACTCTCAGAAAAATGAAAGATTGCCTGCAATTAAATAGAACGGACTGTTAGAAATTCTAGATGTTTTAAAGCAAATCAGCCCTGACAGAGCATATCTGTGAGCGTCCCAACTGTGGCCATCACGTCCCGACAGTTGAGCATTATGTATCAAAGACTGCATTATCCACTGTTTCCTTTTTTTCAAGGCGGCCAGGTATAGTATGAGGGCGATTTTTTGGTAGCTATTTCAAGGAGCTCGAGCGACCACATATTGGCTCTCTAGTTAGTTTGGAGGAAATCGAAAGTTAATACCAGGAGTGTAACTCAATCAATTCCGAACACCCAATGTTCGGTAATGACGTGGCGTTATAAATAATAAACACGTGAAAAGAAAAACATATATTTGTAAAGAACATAAGAAAACAATGAATGAAAGAGAATTATGACAAGAAGAAAATCTATGCTGAGTGAAACTGAGACAACTCTAGTGTTTACTCCACGTGTTCAACACGTAGAAGTACCTAACCTATAATAAAAGGGTGAATTATGTAGTAAATAAGTCTCATATCCACTCAAACCTGACATATGTAATAAAGAGCCAGTGTTCTACTACTCACGGTTATTGAAGGATTAGATATACTTCGTAAAAATCTGTATTTAACACATGCCGATTATTTTATAAATACAATAACGAAGTTTGTATAGATTAAGATGAAACACCGGTTAAAGCGTTACTAAATGACATGCGCGACCGGAACATAATTTTGTTTTAGAGCACATGTTCGTTGCTAGTTAATTCTGATCGTGTATGGTATGTTGATAGTTAATGTCATTCCAGTCGTGACTATACCATCTTTTACGATATCTAGTACTAAATTATCTAACCTGTCCTTTTCTTTTTAAAGATGAGTGTAGAGAACATTTAACTGTTTGTTCTAAGTGGAGAGCCTGCATAGAAGTTTTTTCGCTGTCTTGAAGGTTTGTTGTAGTTTCGGTATCACCGATCACTCTCGATTGAGCCGAGCTATGATGAAAAAAAATTCCTACCGTAACCATCCCATTTTTTAAAATTAGGTAGTGTGTGCCCAGGACCTCATTATCAAATGATCTTCATCTGAAGTAGTAGGGTGTGTTTTGATGGAAATATAGCTGCTATTTCTAGCAGTTCGTGCCATATGGTAGAAGATAATTTCTATATCGTTACTCAAAATAAATGTATACATTCATATAAGCATTGGAAAAAAAAATATTAAACAAGTTAAACTAAAGCGTGCCTGTAGCATATTTTACGAAGGGGCGCTTAATCTATCTTATCGATTTATAATTTTTTTTTAATGAATTCAAGAGCGTATATATCAGCGGGCATGGTGTGTTGATATGGGAAATGAATGCAAGAGTCCCACTGTTTATCATTTTACATAAAGCTTAATATTTGCCTGCTAACCGACCTGTCTTGTTTGAGACATTTAAAAGATAAACACTGGGAATGATAGCTTTGAAATGGTAAATTATTAAACAAATGAGTAGGCATTTCCCTATTGATCTCGATTTTATATCAAACCTAACCTAGAAACACGAAACCTAAAAGTTAAAACATCACGTAAATTCACTAAGTACTCGTCCCCCGATACGCAATCCTAATATAATGTTCATTTGCTTTTGTGGTCTAACGTGAAAACGTGACTTAATTTAAAACTGAATTGAGCTAGAAATTTTGCATAAAGTAAAAGTAGAAACTCTTCTCTTTTACTTGTTTCAGTCATTTGACTGCGGCTATGCTGGAGCACCGCCTTTAGTCGAGCAAATCGACCCCATGACTTATTCTATCGGTTTCTTTTGCCGAACCGCTAACTTACGGGGACGTAGTCATACCAGCATCGGCTGTCAAGCGATGTTGTAGGGACAAACACAGACACACAAACATATGCACACACATACATATATATACGACAGGCTTCTTTTCAGTTTCCGTCTACCAAATCTACTCACAAGGCTTTGGTCGGCCCGAGGCTATAGTAGAAGACACTTGCCCAAGGTGCCACGCAGTGGGACTGAACCCGGAACCATGTGGTTGGTAGTCAAGCTACTTACCACACAGCCACTCCTGTTTCTTACCTGCTTAAAAATACCTATATGATTTAATGGCGGTGGCGTAACGGTTTGTATAAATAGCCTTTCTACTATAGGCACAAGGCCTGAAATTTTGGGGAAGGGGACTAGTCGATCACATCGACCTCAGTGCTCAGCTGTTACTTATTCTATCGATTCCTAACGGCTGAAAAGCAAGGTCGATTTCGGGGGAATTTAGCTTAGATCGTGAAGTCAGAAGGAGCATTCTGTTCGACATGCAACCGATTCTGTCAGTAACATTCTGGTTCGTTCAACGGATTTTATTTTATGAGAAATAAAACGATTACACTCAATTATTATATGATGAGTTAATGCATCAAAATAGAGAACTAAAATGATAAGTATTAGACTTGGAATGAAAACTAGTCAGACCTATTACGGTTGAGATCCATTCAGTTTGATTGTAATTTGTTTAATTTATCGTGTATTAGGTCTAAAAAGTATCCTTAACATCTGATCAACTTTAAACAACCAGTCATTCATAAAAGTTGATTGCAATATAGTATTACCATAATAGGACAAGTACATAATCACTGAATTGGAATCGATAGCTTGCGAACATTTTAAATTAAAAGTACATTGGACCTACGAATAATTTCGTGTGTTGAATCAACCTTAAACAACGAATCTTTCATATAAGTTGAAAGGTAGTATAATACTCTGATAATAAAGCTTGTTGCATGGGTTCTCTCCCATATGCTACTCTTCGGTTATTCGGCATTGAAACTAACAGACTACATTGACATTCTGGTCATTGAGCATCATTAGAATTTACGTCCTATCTGTTTTATTGATATACTGAAGCTCTTTCAGTATGTTCATCGTCATATTCTGTCGTTGAGGCGTAGATTTGTGTACCTCTGTAATACTGAAAAGGGTTTTGCTTGCAGAGAAAAGGAATGGTCATGCTCGTGCTGGGCACTGGTTGGCGCTCTAATACAGTGTTCTTGATGTACTAGGGAGGGGAAGAAGTGCCAAAATAGATAAAGAAAACGTTTAGTTTAGAAATAATGTATTCCAAACCAGATGCTATGTAAATATTCAAGATTAAGATATTTAATGACGGTCGGAGATTAACTTGATCCAAAGGCAGTGTATATGTAAATATTAAAAGCACAAAAAAGTTCATCACTGAAGATGTGGTTAATAGTATTAAAACATTTAATTTCACTAATAACTGACCTCCAACATTCAGAATCACTTGTTCCTGATTGTGGTACCTCTAAATGTAAAAGATATTCTTTAGTATTATTTTCACTAGATTTTAAGTCTCACTTCTAAATTACAAAAGATTTCTGTAGAATTTGTCATAGTATCATTGCATTAGTGAGTCTATGTGTTAGAATCTTCTTGTTCACTTTTCTGGCAATACTGATTATTAGTTAAACTTCCACAGCCCTTACCCTTAACTGTACTTAAGCCTTATAGGGCCATTGTGACGTTAGTTTCTCAGACCGAGTATTAGAATTGTAAAATGTCAGTCGTTTCAGTCTTCTGTCACCTTAGAAATGAAGTATTTATATGAATGTCGATGTGTTAAATGAATTCTAGATTTGATATCAAAATATTTCTGTAAAGGACCTTCTGAAATACGACTGGGTGGCAATATTGATTTAGTGTAAGCTAAACAAGCTGCATCTTAGGTCTTCACTATCTACAGTGACCTCAAAATAATTGAAAGACATATATATTTCCAGTTATTGTGAGGGCTTCGATGTAATTTTTCAATAAGGATCATCCAAGATTTATATATCCTAGGATAATGATTTCCAACATAGAACTGCAACTGTAGGGTTTCGTGAAAAATAGAACAGTAGGATTTTGGGAAAAATGGAACTGTAGGATTTCGAGAAAAATGACAATGATGGTATGCGAAAACATCCTTCATTAATTTTTGCATTTAACACCGTATTTATTTTATTATGCATGCAAGGAATATATTTTAAGCTCGGCAAATCCTAGCATATGTAGGTATTAAGGAGAACCTATGGGCTGAATAACTTCCTAACAGGAATTGTTGGGAATTTTGACCTGATCAAGTTCTTTGTTTAGACGAAATTTCATAGAACTTCTTTGCCGATGTCTGATTCATTTAGCACTGCCAAGATAGTTTTATGATTTGTTTAATTTCTTTGAAATTTAACTTTAGGAAATAGAAAGGAAAGGGTTAATAATGACACTTCACGCTGATATAGAATGCTTCAATGATCAAAAGCTTTGAAACACTCTGACACTAAGGACATGTCAATTTAGTGTCCTTCAACAACATCAAGATACAAAATCACCATGCAAAATCCATCTCATCCTTATCCTTATGTGTGAACAATATATGCCCTTCTCCTTTCATACCAAAGGTACAACAAATGTAATCCTTTCTAATCTCAAATGGTGAATTCACGTATAAACTATGGTCGAACCAAGTGACAAACGTTGAACTTCTAAGTTCGAATAGCTGGATTTGGTAAACACAATTATGGAACGTTGCAATTAAATTCAAATGAATTTTAATTCGTATTCACGCACCTAATCCCGTTGAGATTTGGTTTCAAAAAATTAAGTAAAAAATAATTTGACATGTACAATATGATTATTTAAATATTCTTACCTTTAGTTATATTTCTCGGATGATTTGTTTTTCTTAACAGATCCTTGTTTTGCAGAACTTTATCATAAAATTCCTTACAATGATGGTCTAGGTTCCACTTCTATTCTAACATGGATTATATTGTAGCCGCTTCCTATTTATTTCGTTCTTTTAGCCAGTGATCACTTCTTAACTACAAAACGCACAACATATAAACATTATGAGTTGGTATGCTGACGAAATAAGTGAATGTATAAAAATTAGTAACTCTGAGAATTATTCTTTAACTTTAGCTTCTGGAAGAGGAGTCTTCCATTTTCCATTGCATAACTTCAGGTTTTTACATTCCATGTTCAATAACAGTACATATGAGTCCACTTGCCTTTTGTTGGAAGAGTATTTGATAAGACCTACGGAAAAAAAACCATTAAAAAATGTTCAACAAATTTATTCCACGAGACAATCATAGTGTCATAATAATCATCCACTTCAAAGAGGAAATATTTTTTTCTGCTCAAACGTAAAGTTGTCATATTTAGGTAAACCTTGGCACGGAGAGGGATAAACTTATCATAGTGTCTATCGTTCACAGTTAACGAGTTTTTTTAAGCAATGGCGTAACCCAAAACAGTATTTGGTCTGTTTTAAGTTTGCTCAATCCTATTGTTAAAAAATGATGAAAATAGTGAATAAGAAATAAGTAAGCTTCACTCAATCGATTATTGAAAAAATACCGAGAAGAATTTGCAGGTTCTTTTCTTTGGAATTACAGAAGAATTTCAGTGCTTTCAATGAAGAAAATATTTGCTTCGCTGCACTCACCGAGGAAATTCTATGCGTTTTAGAATGTGAGTGAACAGAAGGATATTTATTGAACGGCAACCAAATCATACAAATCCTTCGAACAATACGAATGCTGAAGAAAAATACAAAAATATAATAAATATTTTTTTATGGCAGTTACTTCAACATCAACTGAGAGAATAGCAGCCGAATGAGCAGAACTGTACGGAATATGAGTTGGACAACCGAACTCCTATTCATGGAATCATTCATGCTTTGTTTTGAATTTCTATTTTTGATATTTACACATTTAGACAAATGACCAATTATTATTGTGTTTCCCTATCAAAAACATTTTTTTCATACCCAATTTTTAACTCGGCAAAACTTTCCGTGCAAAAATCTTAATGTAGTTTCCTAAGTCTCATTTAGAAGCAGTTTTACTAGTAATAAATTTATCAGTAAATCTTTCTTTCTGGGGGAAAAAATATGGCACATCGTCTTAGTTCATTAAAACTTACTTGTCTTCATAATAAGAAAACACCGCCTGTAAAAACTCTTTTATTCAATCATTCAAACTAAATGACTGATGATGCTGGACAGTGTAGAAGGCCATTGCAACTTCTGCAGCTACTATTTTAGAATCATCTGTGGAATTCGAGGAAAATCTCTATCATTTGTGCTTTACAATTTCCATATGCTATGTTTCTCAGCGCGCTCAATATTAAATGTACAATTATATATTCAACAATCAGCTTCAAAAACAACACTTTCCCTTCTTTAATAGACGTTCATTCTTTCGAATATTCATCCCGAAATTTATATTTGCATTTCGGTATTTCAGGATTAAATGAATTACTATTTACTTAGAGAACACTGATACATCTGTGACCTGCACAATATTAAATGGATAACGGATACATTGAGAACGCGTGCGGCAAGGTTGTCAGTTGTATCAGCCATGCAAACACGCATTACAGCCTGGGAAAGACGCATGGGACAGAGTAACGTAGGCCATTTGACGTACACATCAGAAGAAGGAGAGTCACTAAGAGACAAAGTGTGTAGTCAGACTGGATCTATTTTGAGAATATTCCTGTGCGAGCCTTGGATTTATATCTCATGGATGAGAATACAGATCAATTTCTTCTGATATAGCATTTATGTTTATTCATATTACCTATTCGAGATGAAGCCTTTTCTCAGAAAGAAAGCATGAAGAAGAGAGAACAGCAAAGATATGATGAAACATATGAATATAACACATACGTATCTCAGAACAGGGAGAGTGAGTGTTTGTCAGTTAGGATAGTCCTTGATAATTGTTCAAAAGCAGGAAAAATGTTTACGTTGAAATGTTATCAGTTAGAAGTCCGGCAGGACGCAGGAGATATCCCACAGCAACAGCAAGAGGTGGATTCGAAGGTTAACTGTTTCCTATAGCTGCTCATTAAACATTTGCATCTGTCAACAAGATTTTATATCAATTTAGACTTGGCGCCAAAAGAAGATTACATGAAAGAGTTTTCTACATTCTCTTAGAATTACGATCAAGTAAGTCAGAATATTCTTGATTTAAAAAAGACAACGTCAAATTATTTTTGATTTATGGAGACAGAGATTGCAGTAGGCGTTGATTGATTGACGAGAATTGGCCAGCTCTTCCAAACATAAAAGTCGTAAGGAAGCTGACTGTATATCAGTACAACGAGAACAAGGTGTGTAATATACATGTGCAATTGCTTGCAAGCTAGTAGTTCGACAGACTTAGTGCTACATTAATGATATTTTAGAGAAATAAAAATTAATACAAAATTTTATAATTTA
>NC_142930.1:106255675-106308175 GCF_046866305.1 Octopus bimaculoides | reverse complement strand
CATACATACATACATACATAAATATATATATATATATATATATATATATATATACATACATAATTAAGGGATATATATATATATATATATATATCCTTTTCTTCCTTGGCTATCGCCGAGCAAACACGCGAACTCACTTCGTCCCTACTTTCAAGTTCGTGCCTCACAGCGTTCATACACACATAATTTTTCTCGTCTGGCCGTAAAGCCTTTTCTGTTTGTTTTCCTGTCTTGTTTTTTGTCCGCCACTACATTCCTCCATGGCAAGATTTAATTTGCGTATACAAATTTAATCTGCGGTCCATGGGATGAGCCGTTTTAACGATGCGTCCTGCCCAAGTTCTTCGAAACGCCGGTGTTAAAACGTGGGTAGCTGATGAAGTAGAATGTTCTCTATGTGGCTTGTGTGTTTTCTCGTCTACGTTTTGTTTGCAATGTCCTGTACCCAGATATGCACCTATACATACAGGTGGATGTCGGTATGCACATACCTGTACGTATATATGCATATACTCATTTACTATTTGTTTATATATATATATATATATATATATATATATATATATATATGTGTGTGTGTGTGTGTGTAAAAATATATACAAAAAAAGGGGTTTTGTATGATTGTGTATAGAGGAATATATTATTTTGTTTAAAAGAGTTCCAACTCTGTCTGTTTTTTATGTTTTATTTATATTCTTGTAAAATTAATGTGGGATATAAAATATGGAATATACAATATATAATATAAAAATGGATAAGTCTGTCATAGCGGCCATGATGAAATACCACAAGGTATAGAAAATACGTATTCGCCTTTATGTATTTAATCCTTTATATTGAACACTCAATATTTCATCTATTCAATAAGACATATTCCATATATTCAATAAGACATTCAATACTTTATTTCATTGTACCATCCATTTTTATATTATATATTGTATATTCCATATTCTATTTCCCACATTAATTTTAAAAGAATATAAATAAAACATAAAAAACAGACAGAGTTGGAACTCTTTTAAACAAAATAATATATATATATATATATATATATATATATATACATAATTAAGGGATATATATATATATATATATATATATATATATATATATATATATATATACACATAATTAAGGGATATATATATATATATATATATATATATATACATAATTAAGGGATATATATATATATATATATATATATATATATATATATATATATATATATATATACATATATATACATAATTAAGGGATATATATATATATATATATATATATATATATATATATATATATATATATATATATATATATACGCTAGCAGAGTAGATGCACCCAATTATATGAATCCCAATAATTGATTACTGCGTTATTTTCTGAAAGATGAATGGTAAAGTCGATGTTGACAGGACTTGAGCTCAGAATGTAGAATGATGTGACTAAAAACCGTAAAGCTGTAGAGTGCTTTGTCTGTCGCTCCTCTGATCCTGTCACAGCAAGAAGCATTGATTAAGCGTTGGCTTAATCACAAGTATTCAATTAAGGACATGTCTGTCGGATAAAATCCCATTACTTAACTGGTATTTACTTTATACTGGAGGGATGACAGGCAAAGTTAACGGCGACAGGATATGGATGCAGAATGTAAAGAAACGTATTTAAATACGACGTAGCTTCTTATCCGACGTTCCGATGACTATAAGGCTTTCTATTTCCACTCATATTCTCAGATGACTTGTTGCTTATTTACAGAAAACTGTGCATTGAAGCAATGTAGAATTATGCGTTCATTCTAAATAAATAATGAAAGGTTGCAATGGATTTGAACTCAAAATCTATGAAATGATGCTCAAATATTTTAGCCACTCAATCATATCATTTTCTAGTTAGCATTGTACCTGTTTAACTCAGGTGAATATTGCAACTTCTATGTCAAAAACAGCGATAAAACTGTTATAATCCAATTACAAATAAAAGAATGTGAAATAGACAAAGTGACTGAAAGAGAGAGAGAGAGAAGAGAAAGAGAGAAAGAGAAGAGAGAGGGAGAAAGAGAGAAAGAAAGGGAAACAAGAAAGAGAGAGAGAGAGAGAGAGAGAGAGAGAGAGAGAGAGAGAAACAGACAAAGATGTGTTTACCATTGTTTTTCCTTCTTTTATTGGTTATTCCGATTTTCCTCTGTAACTCTCTCAGATTTTAGTTTGATTGTTGATTCGTGATTAAACAACTGGAAGAGTAATATAATTTTCACTGAAATGGGTTTTAGAAATCGATAAGACATTCAAACAATATTTATGGAATATTGAAAATTGAAATTAGAGTTTAAATGTCCAATGATTTAAAATAAACTGCACACAGAGAGTTGATAACTAATTCACTGACGGAAGTAAAATAGAAGAGCATCAATAATTCGTTCGAAAAAGCTATCACGAACAATTTTAGAAGCAATCAGCTAGAAATGTCTTTAAATATTGTGCTGAGTCAAAAGTTTTGCAATGTTTTGGTAACTTATTTGCTTTATTCATCAAGTTACAACGAAAACAGCCTAACATTCATAGTAGTGGCCATCATGTTGCACTGTCTGAAGCCACTTTTCTGCCAGTCCTTTGACTTCACGCTAATACCAATTCTTGTCCTTCGAGGCGAAGAACTCCTTCGCTCTTTGGCGTCAGGTTTTGGAAGCTTATGCATGTTAGGATTATGGGAAAATATCTTCCTCGGATTATTACTTATTCTAATCCATAGCTTACTTCCTGCGCTCACGACGCTTCGTCAACCAAGAGGTGGTGGAAAATTCAGTGAAGGAGTTCTTCGCCTCAATGGACAAGAACTGGTATCAACGTGGGATGAAAGAACTTGCAGAAAGGTGACCTCAGACGGTGCAACACAGTGGCCTCTAGTTTGAATGCTAGGATGCTGTTGTAACTTCACAAATAAAGCGAATGAGCTACCCAAACATTGCAAAATTTACCAAAAAGATTGTAAAACAAAATATTTGAAGATATTTCTTAATAATTACTTCTAAAATTATTCGTGATAGCCACAAATCTCCACAAATAAATAATACTCAGACAACACTTGACTCCATTCTTAAATTTTCAACAAACAATAATAAACTAATATTGTTGTGTTGTGAGCAAAGAGGTTTTTTCACTTCTTGTTTCAAGACAGAAAGCTCTCTGGTGGACAGTGCACCACATGCCTGCCCTCTGCCACTAATCCTATAAAACTCACTCCTTCTAAATATATTGGATCTGACATGCACAGCATGTTCTCTGCGGTGAGCATAATCTCCGCTACTATCCTTAGCTTTAACTAATTTTAACAAGATTTTCGCTTTTATTACTTCATCATATTCCACCAATATTTTATATACTAGCAGGACCCATGAATATTTCACGGAATTAATGGTAAACCTATTGGCTTGTTTCTGAAAACTTTATTCAAAAACCCTGAAAGCGTAGCCTATATTGTTTCTGTATGGAAAGATAGTCGCTCATCTGCTAATCATTGAAAAGGGAAAGAAATTGGAATACGATGATTACTTAATGCACTTTATATATACACTTTATATACATTATGCACAATTTTATAAACTTAATACACAGCATTCATAAAATACATTTTTACTCATATTTTTCTAGTTTTTCCATAAACAAACAAAAAATCTCCCGTACATATGATACGACCTTTGGTTAAATTGCATATATCTACCACGTAAATAAGCGTGAATATTTCACGGAATTTCACTTATGCGCATGCGTTAAGTGATATAAAAAATTTAATACAGTTTTATATTTAACAGATGAGGAATTATGTACATTATTTACATCATTTACATTTGACGGATATTTGTCTTTATCTTGTTTGTTGTTAACACAACGTTTCGGCTGATATTCCCTCCAGCCTTCATCAGGTGTCTTGGGGAAATGTAAATAATGTAAATAAAAAATTTAGCTGAATTTTTTAAATATATATACTTTTCGCTATCCAATCACCACCACCACCTTTTCATTAATGCATCTACACCTCATTGTATGTTTGGATTTTTCTGCTTTTGACAGTTGGAGCAATTTGGTTCCTGTTAAACAGTTTTTGTGCTTCAGTCTGAATTATATTTTTTGTCTTCCAAAGACGGCTCACTTCACGTCTTTCTGGAAGCTGCGAAAGGCATTGCTGCATTTGTGTTTGATGGAATTTCAATGGTTATGGGAGTGCCAATTCATATCTAGGACCCACTTTTTCGAACTAGATCCAGCGAATGAAAGAAGCTTTCTTTCTCTCTCTCTCTTCTCTCTCTCTCTCTCTCTCTCTCTCTCTCTCTCTCTCTCTCTCTCAGTTCGAACAATATATACGTTTCTTTGCTTGCTGCAACGTACATATGTGAGGGCGTGTGCTAATCGTTCATCTTGTTCATATCTATCGTTATTTTCTTTTTTTCTTTTTGTGTGTGTTTGTCGTGAAATAAATATGATCTGCTCAGGAATTGAATCTGTTTTCTTTTTTTCATGTAAAATGTGTTTTTGAGGGATTGTTTTCTTTATATTTATTTTTTTTTTTTTTTTTGTGGGGAGGGAGTATTGATCGTGGGAAAGCTTTGTTACGCTGTCGCATTTCTTTTTCTTTATGAATGACAGTAACAAACAAAATCGGTTTTAAGAATTGAAGTGGCTTTTCACGCTAACAAGAGAAAATGTAATACAATTAATTAAGTTCCTAACTTTATTTTGAAGTGATCCATTAAAAATGTTTGCTTCTCGTAGTTTCTCCCGGTAATAATCAATGATCTGGTGAGCTAGACGAAGACTGTCTGACTTTCTATATTATACATAATACCATACCTTGACCCAATGTGGGCTGAGATTCGCGTTGGCGAGTTACGACTGTGTCATCTTTGCTACTTAAAGTCAGTTACACTGAATGCTTGTGATGTTAAATTGATGCAGGAGTTAGTACTGTTTCACAGTTTATATCAGGCGCAATATTCGAATCCTGTTGACAATGTTACAACTGTTTTCTTTTTTATTATATCAGTTTAAAATTCATAAAGTAAAATGAATAATATTGGTAATGATAGCTGTTTCTGTATATGTACAAGACTATAAAACATGAAAGCAGTCAAGTATGTCGATCTCAGTACTTGACTAGTACTTTATTTTATCGCGTTCGGAAGGATGAAAGGCAAAGTTAACTCAGTGGGATCTGAATTACTTTCCTACAACGAGGACATGCTGGTTAATACTTTATCGTTAGTCTCTCACCAGCAAGTTTATAGTCAGTTCCTTTTGTGAAAACATTTGCGATCGAAATCGAATCATGCATAGAAAAACACTACGTTTTCGCTGCTTAAATTTACGATTCTGAACGCACGACTTTGTACTGAGAAAGCTGAAGACTTTTACTCTTTTTGGTTACATTTTAGTGTGGATCATTCTTCTTCATGAATAGTATCTTCATTCTTTGCCGCCAGTTTGCTCTTCTCAAACTTTTCTTTCTCATCAGAAGATGATAGGGTGATAATACGTACTTATGCTTGCTGTGGGCATTGGGATAGGTATCAGGATCTCTGTCTGTTAGCTTTTAGTGTCAGGAAGAAGGTGACCTATTCTGTCATCTCTTAAACTGGGACTATTAGTGCTCTGAAGACTGGAACCTCAATTTGCTGATGTTGATCTTTGCTGCTTTTCCTTTTCTGCTATTCTAGTTCTTCAGGGCAACATTCCAAAAGTCAGTCTTGCTGCCACATTTGCAACAACTGGACTTTATGCCATACACCTTCAGTCTCATGCCCTTTAGTATCATATTCAGTCTTATACACCTTCAGTCTCATGGGATGATCTCCAGTATGACCCAAAAATTTCCAAGGGGAATTAGGTTTTGTAAGCCCATCCTGAACCCTTATTTCACGCGACAACACTTCTCTTTTTACCCCTACACTGATCTATCTACCACATTGTGATACAAAAAGGAAAATAAGTCAAAGTTCTATATCATAGTAGATGACACTGACTAACACTTTTGTTTCTTTTGCCCCAAAACCAAGCTTCTCACTGCATTTTCTGTTTCGAACCCTAAGCAGACTACCCAGTAGGCCTTAAGGCGTTGCTTGGGAAGTAGTTCGTCTCATACATCGGATATAGCAATTCTCAAACTATTGTTTTGAGGGCAACTGAAAGCTTCCACTTCATTTTAGGATGTCCAAATACGTAACTTTACTTTTTAACAAAACATGGATATAATGTTCACGAAAGGAAGGACCATGCAGTCTGATATAATTTTGACAGTCCATTACCTTCTCCTTGCATTTGATTATATCAAGTCTTTCTGACTACGTGAGAATGATGTTGCTAAAAAACAAAAACATTGTTTATATTAGACATATTTTTAATAGAAGGGAGAAA
Organism: Octopus bimaculoides; assembly: GCF_046866305.1. Lineage (NCBI taxonomy): Eukaryota > Metazoa > Mollusca > Cephalopoda > Octopoda > Octopodidae > Octopus > Octopus bimaculoides. Next base: position 106,301,765 of record NC_142930.1, on the reverse strand, counting down.
ATATAAGCAATATTGTTAGTGAATGCTGTAAGCTCGTACAACGCGAATATAAAAGGAGATACGACAATGTGGCCATATATATCCACTGGCTGTTGTGCGGTAAAGTAAACCTCGTGAGAGTCGAACAATTGTATGAACACAAGCCAGAGGGAATAATGGAAAACGAACATTACAAAATGCTCTGGGATTTTAACATGCAGTGCGACAAAGTCATAAAGGCGAGACGACCAGATATCGTGCTCATCCATAAAGATGAAAAAGAAGTAAAGATAATAGATGTTGCAATACTAGGCGATTCGAGAGTGAAATGTAAGGAAACAGAAAAGAGTGAGAAATACCAGCCACTGCGGAACGAGATAGGAAAGTTATGGGGCATGAGGAAATTAATGGTGATACTGGAGGTAATTGGAGCATTAGGAGCAGTTTCAAAGGGCTTTGAAACACATATCAAGAATATTGGAGCTGCTGTTAGGCTCAAAGTGATCCAGAAGACAGCATTGTTGGGTACAGTTCGCATTCCAAGGAGAGTATTGTCTCTTTGAGTCACAGGAGAAGGGACTACTTGAAACCTTTGGTGATTTGTTATTGCTTGCTTTCAAGAAGAAGAAGAAGAAGAAGGAGAAGGAGAAGAAGAAGAATAACAACAGCAAAGACAACAACAACAATAACAATATTAATAATAATAAACACGTGTCACCTTAGTCTGCTGGCTGTGGACAGCTGACACTTTCCATCATACCCAGCAAAATAAGATGTGAGTTTTCATATAATAACGATGATGATGATGATGATGGTGATGATGATGACGATTCTTAAGAAAATGACAAATCAAGAAAGCCCCAGGACCAGATAGTGTTCAGTGATTGTGGCTCTAATATCACACAAACATGCACAGTTATATACAACTGTTTTCTATTGGGTGTATAGAATATGGAACATTAACATGGATGACAAAGAGAGAACCGGAGTTAGTACAGAAGGACAAAGAAAAGGGAGGGTAGTTAGTGACAATACGCTTATTACATGTTTATGATTGCTTTGGAAATTATTAGCAATTTCATAGCAGATAAAATATATAACTTTCGAGAGAAGAATTTATTGCCTGGAGAGCAAAAGAAGAACTGCTGATCTGCTGAATATCGATTGCTTTAGATTGAGTGACGAATAAAAAAGAACCTAGCTGTTGGTTGGGCACACCACAAGTAATCCTACGATATTGTACAAAACTGTTGGCTCCCAGGGTGGCTGGGGACCCTCGAGGTTAATGAGAAGATTAATGGCTATTTCTTTTAGAAAAAAGCTATAAAGTTGTGGGAAGTAAAACTAAAATGCAGAATCTTGTTGTGCCTAGAGAGGGTCATTATGCCAATAGAAATTAAAATAAACACACGCACTGATTCAATATCACGTCTTTATTGTGTTTCCTTTATCATTAATTCTCTGTATTCTGTTCCAATGCTTGCCTCGGAAATTAATCATTAGAAAATATGAAAATACGCAGATGGGTATTTCGAGAAGAAACGCTCTTTCCACTGCTTTTCCTCGTTGCATTAATATATCTGACAAATATACTTTGAAAATCGAAGCCTACCTATGAGCTTGATAATACCAGAGTGAAAATTAATTGCCAGCAATATATGGATGACCTCAAAGTATACTCGGAAAAGAAAAAGAACTGATTTCTCTGATTGAAACAGGAAGAATAATCAACATGAATATTAGTATACAATTTTAAATTTTAAAAAATGTTTATTACGAAGAGAAGCTGAAAAATTATATCAGAGGATAGAAAAATACCTCAAGAGATTATTTCTCAGGTACACCAGTTGCATGAATAAGACTGTGCGTGAGGTACTTTTCTAGCCATAAGTAAAACAAAAACAAGTAAGTGCAGTTTTATGATTGCTTCGGCAAAGCAGAGGTCAAACCTATCGTCTGAGGCGCTGTTTAGCCTGAAGTTGAAGATTGAACCATACCTCCAACAACTTAACTAGTCCGTCGGTCCAGGATTCCTTCACGGTGAACTGTGTCATTCATGAATATACATCACCAAGAGACAAGCAGCAAACCCACTGAACTATCCTGTTTAATCTTTGGATCCCGTCACCGTCTTGAAGTTCTTCAAAGTTTTAGGTCCACCACTGTCATGATTCTAACATCCACTGTCATAAAACGATAGAACAAACGGTAAGTCCATTCAGTTCGATTGTTATTGTTTGTAGACTGCATCAGCGAAACAAAACAAAATAAATTTGGGTACTTTGCTTTCTTTGTTGGTTTGAGTAAGAGCTACACTGTCCATAGCTTTATAAGTCTAACCTAGTCGGTAGAGACGACTGGGTAGCATTGATGTAAGCAAGATGTTTGAGTTTAGTCTTTAAATTGAAGAACAAATATATGGACAAGGAGTTGGTTCTAGTAAGTTATAATAAATATGTTTAGAAGACTGTATAGGGGGGTCATAAAGCAACACAGGGATTGGTGATAAAAATAAATCAGTGAGTCCAGTGACCTTAAATTGCGTATAGCATGTAAATGAAAAGATTATAAGCGTAGGTACGTAGCACCGATTTTATGGCATTCATCGGATAAAGCATAGATCTTACACTGGAAGGATACCTTGCTATAATTGGTAAAATTCTGGGAGCATATTGGTAAACTGAAGTAAGATCGAATAACGTCATCTGTATAGAAATTCATCGAAACCCTTTGAGCTTATATGAACTCATGACTTATAGGATTATTATTTCAGCTACCTAGTGCACGTGTACAGACAGACAGACAGACACACGCACGCACGCACGCACGCACGCACGCACACACACAAACACACACACACACACACACACACACACACACACACACACACACACACACACACACACACACACACACACACACACACACACACCTAAATATTTTTTCTTGTCCTCTCCCTTTGCATCTGTTTATTATTCCTCTTAATGTACCTGTCCGATGGTATATCCCTCTGCCTGTCTGTCTGTCTGTTTGTCAGTCTGTCTATCTGTCTGTTTATCTGTCTAGTCTGATCTGGTCTGGTCTGTCTATTTCTTACTCGTCCCAGTATAATATGATATAAGTTATATTAAAAACAAGATATTACAATATTATTGTAGACTGGCAAATAATGAAGACTAAAACAACCAGAGGGAATCATAGTTTGTGTTTGGATTAGGATATTCATGAAATTGCTTATTTCATTAACGAAAAGATAAAATAGATTTGAAGTCTTGACCATCACTTTTACAATCAATATTACCATTGCATTTCCCATCTCGAGTTCCCTATTCAGACAATTTCTGTTCAAATAATTACTCCGTTTGCTTTCTTTTTCATTTTAATCCTTGTTTCCTTTCCATTCTCTTCTATCATCGTATTTTTCACTGTTCTCTTGCGTCTTACTTTTCTCTCTTTTGTTGGTTTTTGTTTTCTCATTGTCTTCTACCCAACTGCGTCTCTCTCCCTCCCTCATTTCTTGAATACACATACTTCTCTTTAGGTAGCATATCAAACCTACAATTATATTGTGTAGCAAGATTTTTATCCTTGGGTAGCAATTATTATTCTCTATTTAGTTACCCCTAGAAAGTATTGTTACATTCACTCAAACCCCAAAGAATGCTTAGTGAAATTGTTTGTCAGAGAGTACAACTGGAAAAGAAGTTCCAGCGGAGAGTCGAACTCATGTACGTAATCCATTAGTATGTAATCGTCATTTTTCATGTCAGTCCCACAAAGAACCCCTCTCAACACATGGCTATGATGTGATGTTCCCCCACTACTCCTGCTCATGACCAGAGATGCACATATTGTCAGCCACTAAGCGACATGCTCAAGTGGTTAAAGTCAAGTAACTGACAAGCAAATCTTTGGTATTGAGCAGAAAAGTTGCTATAATGATATTTCTACCTCAGCAACTCAATGATGAATCTATCTGAAATGTAATGGAAAAAAGTCAGTTTGAAAATATTGACACCGAGGTCACAAAAGCAAAGACTGAAGGGAATAATGGTCATTTCCTCTGATTTCTAGATAGAAGCAAAAAATAACCAAAGACAAAAAAAAAAAAAGACCAAAAATGTTGTTAGGCAGGAATGTAGTATCTGTAACTGCAGTAAAGATAGCCAGTAAAGCAATAGAATAGTAGAGACTATCATTCCAAAAAGATTTTAAAATATGATGAAAATGAAAAAGAAAAAAAAAATGAGAGGGAAATCTTAGGTATTTCTCATTTTACATTACCTGTCGGCAGGTTGTTTAACACAAAGACAAGTACTTAGGTAAAATTAAAGAAAAAGAAAAGAAACATTTGTAATTTGGAACAGTTGGATATTAAATATATTTCATTACAAATCGCATCTTCCTTTGAAAGCATCATTTGTTGTTTAGAGATAGACATACACTCACCTGCAGTTGTTATCTTTATAGTTAACACATAAAATAATTGCGCACTTCAGCGAGAAGACACAATCCTGATGTCGACAAAAAGCTCTTAACTTTCTGATAATAATAAAAATAACAATAACAACAACGACAACGACAACCATGACGATGATGATGATGATGATCGTGGTAACTTTTAATGCTTTGTTCTCGCTTATTTTGTTCCAGTTAATCCCTTGTTCTGTTAATCCTATTCTACAATGAAATGCCATACAAAAGCATCTCTGGTGACATGAAGACTTTCATGTTTTGAAATTGTCGCCAATAATGCAGCCTCCGGATATTACTACTACTATTGATAGATTGGAGTTCTTTCACCTGTCAATTTCTGTAATAACTGATTGTTTTCTGATTTTATACTGACGTTCTGGAAGTCTAAAATGTAATCTTCTTCGTTCAGAATCGTAAACATCTTCATCTATCTTTTGCTTTTATTTTTTTCTTTTATTAATTATTTTATCGACCTTTGTCACGTTATCTCATTCTTCCTTGACATTTAGATATTGTCTCACTTTCCGGGTTAACTTATTTACACATTCATGCTGTTCCTTTTCAAATTGCTTTAAATGAGATGTTAATTTACTTTGCTTAATGGGTATGTCGCGATCACAATACTCTGTTTCCGGTGAACCAAGTAAACCACAAGGTTTCAATTTCAAACTAGAAATATTTCACTTTATGTACCAATGAACCTATTATTACAACTGTTATGTAAGAGATTATGATAATATATGACTCTCATGGTTTTCTTAAGGGCATTGCAGACTAATGTGTTTAAGAAAGCAAGAAAAAGTTTTATTTGTATTCTCTCTAATAACAGTTGTAATAACAGGCTGATGTAAGAAGTCAATTTATTTCAAACTCAGTCCACAAAACCACATCACTATACACCCGTGGAACCTACGTGTCTAAACTACGTGCACCAACAACATACCTCAATGATGACACTGATTCACGTACACACACACACAAACACACACACACACACACACACGCTTACACACGGGTATGCACAAGCGCATGCGCTTACTCTTTCACACACCCATCCAAACACACGCACACGCACAGACACAGACATATACACACACACTTACCCACAGATATGCACAAGTGCACGCGCTTACTCTTTCATACACCCATACAAACACACGCTCACACATACGCATACACACACACACACACACCAGAATATTCCTATATTATCAACGTACACAACTCTACTTATAGAGTCATAAGAAAATATTTACACACAACAATACACACAAACGGACATCAACATTAACTCACAGAACTACGTAATATGTGTTTAACTAACCCGAAATATCAACACAAGAACAGCATCTCACACGTCCACTATTTGTCTACCCCCCCCCCCCCCCCCTCTGTAACATCAACTCATGCCTAAGTATTCACAAGTGCCAACATAGACATCAACTTTACGCATGAACATCACTGCAGCAGCAACTCGCAAGGCTGCTACATGTTTAACTATTACGACCACGCAGCAAATATACATACAACCACGACCACAAATGAAATACTTATTTAGGAAAGTGGGTTATACATCATTAGATGTACACCTGACTTTCCTATATTAAATTAGGAATTGAACGGAACGCAGAACTCCAAACTGATCAACAACAACAATATTTATTTAAAGAGGTAAAATGGACAGCCTCCAATTGTCCGGTTTCTGAGTAGCTTCCTGTGAGAAAGTCTGGTTGCTGAGACGTCTGAATGTAGATGTACTGTCCCTAGAGTTGAATCGTTGGAGAGACAACTTGCTTCGACTACACTCAATGAGAGAGCTTGTTGAGACGTCTTGCTTGTTCGCTGTCTGGTGTGGTAAGAGACAGAATAGAAGCGGGAACGCTTGGATGTTGAAATCCACGCATGCGTGGTTAAAGATGCAGTAATGGCGACTATGCCTTTTTGGCGCCATATGACGTCACTACAATGGCTCCCCCTTGAGTGTGGAACACGAAATTAAAAAATGTTGGAGGGACGTCTGAGGTGAGATGGCCACCGAAACCACGCAGAAAATGCGGCACAAATATATAAAGAAAAAAAAACAAAACTGAAATTGTCCAGTAAAACACAATAAATTAAACGTAAATAGTTTTTTCCAATTTCTTGGGCCAATGCACCGTCCTGCCAAACCTAGTGACATAAGGTTCGCTAGGGTTCCTTTGCAACGACGAAGGTGGTGTAATTGTTGGTGTGTGTGATTGTGATGGTGCTGATGTTGGTGTATGCATTGGTAAAGGCGTTGACAATGTGTGTGGTGATAGTGGTGTGTGCGGCATTTGAAACATGGGCACGTCGTCCACGGGAGTTGAGGGTTTGTCAAGGTACGCTTTTTTCAGACGGTCGACAGACACAATTTCTGTACGACCATTAGCGTCGACCTTGAAAAACTTTGGAGTGCGAGAAAGCACACGATAGGGTCCTTTGTAGGGAGAAACAAGGGGTCCTTTGACAGAATCATCCCTAATAAACACATGAGACCAAGACTCAATGTCTGCTGGCACTCTAAAGGGAGGTGACTGTTGTCTGGGGCCCAAAGATGGAAGATTGGAGAAATACTCTCGCAACCGAGTAACATAGGACTCTGGGTGTGGTGGTTGTGATGAGTCTGGTACCACCATCGCACCAGGCAACGTCAACGTGGTGCCGTAAAGAAGTTCCGCCGAGGAGTAACCCAGGTCAGCTTTGACCACAGTCCGGCATCCAAGGAGGACAACCGGAAGAATTTCAACCCAAGACTGCGGGTTGGGCGAGGCACGCAATGCGGCCTTAAGTTGTCTATGAAACCGCTCAACCATCCCATTAGAAGCGGGATGTTAGCTGGTGGTGCGTATACGATGCACCCCCAGGATTCGTGATAGGTCACGAAAAAGCGCGGCCTCAAATTGCCGGCCACGATCTGTGGTCAAACTGACCGGTACTCCGAACCTAGAAACCCACCCAGAAACGAAAGCCTGGGCAACAGTCTCAGAAGTAATATCTGCTATAGGAATGGCTTCTGGCCAACGTGAGAAACGGTCAACACAAGTTAACAGGTATGAGAACCCGCGACACACTGGTAACGGTCCAACCAAATCAAGATGGACGTGACGGAAACGGGCTTCAGGAGAAGGAAATTGTCCAAGAGGGGCACGAACGTGCCTATGGACCTTCGCACTCTGGCACTTCATGCAAGAGCGTGCCCAAGTGGCAATTGATCGCCGCATATTGGGCCAGAAAAACCGAGCAGTGATAAGCTTTACTGTTGCTGAGATGTCCGGATGTGACAAAGAATGAAGGGCATCAAACACAGAACGTTGATGGTTCGTAGGTACTAAAGGCCTAGGAGAACCTGTGGATGTGTCACATAATATAGAGCCCTCAGATGAAGGGAGCGGAAGATAAGCAAATTTACAGTTGCTGAATTTTGACAAAGTCAAATCTAAACTTGACAAAGAAGGTTGCTCCTGCGAAATTGCCAGCAAATCAATTTCCGCGGGAGTGGAAATAGAATGCACAGGAAGTCGCGAAAGAGCATCAGCTGGGATGTTCTCTTTCCCTGGCACATGACGAATGTCACCTGTAAATTGTGAGATAAAATCCAGGTGACGAAAAGCACGAGGAGAAAGCTTGTCCGTTTTAGAGGACAGAGCAAAAGTGAGGGGCTTGTGATCAGTATAAATCACAAACTCTCGTCCCTCGAGCTGGTGTTGAAAATGCCGAATCGACAGATAGATCGCCAATAGCTCACGATCAAAAGTACTATACCTGCGTTCGGCAGGCTGCAATTTACAAGAAAAGAAAGCCAAAGGTTTTGTTTGATTGTCTACAGTGTGCTGCAAAACAGCACCGACCGCAGAATCGGAAGCATCCACAGATAAAGAAAGCGGAGCATCAGGAGCGGGATGTGCAAGAACAGGAACGGAGGATAACTCCTGTTTCACAGACTCAAAAGCAGATAACGCCTCATCAGTAAGAGTGAGTCCAGCATCCTTCTTAGAATGGCCTTGCAGTAGCCTCGTTAAAGGAAGTAGTTTGTCTGCACACCGGTCAATGAATCTCCTGTAAAAATTGACCATGCCTAAAAAATGGCGCAACTGTCGCAGAGAGGTTGGAGGTGCGATGCGTTGAATTGCATCGACTTTAGCAGGAAGAGGTTTGATCCCATTAGAATCAACCAAGTGTCCCAGGAAATTCAGGGATGACTGCCCGAAAAGACACTTGTCGGGATTAATCTTCACATTATAAGCGCGAAGACGCTGAAAAAGTTGCGACAAATGGTGGAGATGATTCTCTTCCGTATCACTAGCGATGAGTATATCATCGACATAAGCGAATACAAAATCAAGTCCACGAACGACCTCATCCATAAACCTCTGAAAAGTGCTAGTAGCATTACGCAAACCAAAACTCATAAATAGGAATTCAAAGCAACCGAAAGGAGTAGTGATGGCTATTTTAGGGATATCCTCTGGATTGACTGGTATCTGATGATAGGCCCGTACCAGATCAATCTTAGAGAAAATGGTGCATCCATGCAGGTTCGCCGAGAAATCCTGCAAATTCCTGATAGGATAGCGATCAGCTATCGTCACAGCATTGAGTCTCCGATAGTCCCCCACCGGGCGAAAATCCGAATCCCCTTTACGGGCCAAATGTAGAGAAGATGCCCATGGGCTGGTGGAGGGGCGAATGAGGCCGAGTTGAAGCATGTGCTCAAACTCGGCCTTAGCCGTCTTAAGACGATCAGGCGCTAGGCGACGTGGTCGAGAAGAAACCGGAGGACCAGTCGTCGTGATATAATGGAGGGTGGAATGTGCAGGTTTAACCGGCTTGAAAGTAATATCCACCAACTCCGGAAAAGACGCTAAAAGAGGGTGAAAAGCGTCCCCAGCAGTGGAAATAAAAAATGCTGGGCTAAGAGGAGAATTGGTAGAGATCCTTGCCGGCGTGGAAAGGGATGTCGAGTCATCGACAAGCCTTCGACGTCGGACATCTACCAACAATTGAAAATGATTTAAAAAATCCGCACCCAAAATGGGATGTGGAATGTCAGCTATGACAAAAACCCATTGAAAGTCTCTGCGAAGACCAATGTCTAAACGTAGAGAAAGCTGACCAAAAGTAGGAATCGGAGATGAATCAACTGCGTGCAAAACAATGCCAGAGCGGCGAGGTTTGTCGACTGTTAGACGAAGCGGCCAAATACTACAACAGGAACCAGTGTCAACCATGAAGAATTTCTTCGACACTTGGTCCTGGACGAATATTGCACGATTAAAGACAGGTTGGGTGGAGGAAAGTGACGTGCGCACTTTCTCCTTTACTCGTTTTCCGACGCCTTGAACGAACAAGGCTGAATACACTTTGTCGCCTTGTTCGAAAAGTTTGCATGGTACCAACACAGACCTTGCTTCTTCCAGGTAGCTCCCCGATCTCTAGAAAATTTTCGAGACCGGGAAACGCTACGAGATCGGGAACCACCACGAGAACTCGAGAAACAGAGGTTATTTACGGTGCGAGTGAGCTCCTGAATGCTACGGAGCAAATCCTCATTGGTCACTGAAGAGGACTGCCTTGCAGGATCTACGGAAACAGTACGTGGTGTGTCCGTGGAGGACTCAGAGCAATTTGAAACAAGTCGAGAAGGGTTCACTGAAAATTCCATGACCCTATCGGCCATGGTGGCCACTTGATCGAGTGTGTTCGATTCAGAAGCCGTTGCCAAAATTGTCTGGACTTGCGACGGTAACCGTGTAAAGAATATTTTCCGAAGAAGTGGCCCATCAGATGATTCACCGCTGAGTCCGCGGAGATGAGTTAAAAACTCCGTTGGAGTTCTATCGCCTAGTTGTTCATCCGCCATCAGCTCATGAAACTTGCTGGTGGCAGATCTGGCAGTTGTTATGTTTCCCTCGGGTGACTCGCAGAGATAACACAACGAGTTATACAATTTAATTATTACATTTATTGTTCAATTACATACAAAGAACGCACTCACCCAATGTTCGTTATGAATAAACAAAAGTCATGTCCGCCATATATATATCAAAGACATTTTACTCCGACAGTCACACAAGACAACAACAATGAAACAATGAACTCAGACGAACCACAATGACACACGGAACGTCAGACGAATTACATATCTAACAGTCCATATAACACCTCCCCACTGAAATTGATGCTACACAAGAAGTATCAACAGCAAAGTCTCTCTTGGGTTTTACGGGTTCTCTTGGACCGTCTTGGGTTGTCTGGTCCATACTCTGGAACGGGTAACATGGTCTTGGGTCTGGTTTGTCTTTGTGTTAGTGGCACAGTTTCCGAGATCTCCATCGGGTGATCTGTTGCAAATTCAAATACAGTGTTTTCTGCATCACCAGGTTCATTGTCTTCCTCAGTTGCGTACCGCGGTCGCAGCTGTTCCCAGTGTCGTCTCCACATCGGGCCATGAGGTATGACCTTCACGTTAAAGCAGCGAGTACCCAATGACTTCTTAATGATTGCTGGTACCCATCGGGGATCTTTGTCTCGGCGAGGTCCATAGTATAGTGCATACACAGGATCTCCGGCCTTGTACTGCCTGGTAACTTTAGCGACATCAGCCGAGCTTGGAGTCACCTGAGACTTATGTGCTTCCTTAGACTGTTTGCCTTGAGCAATGTGTGTTGGCGATGGCAGCAGAGAATCAATCCTTGTTCGTATCTGCCGGTTATTCAAAAGTTCACTTGGAGAGAATCCACAGGATGTTGGTGTTCTCCGGTACTGCATCAAGAATTCTTGAAGTGCTCGTGTTGGCGGAAGAGAAGACTTCCTCAGAGCTTGTTTGAAGGTCTGCACCAAACGTTCCGCTGCTCCGTTGGTAGCTGGGTGGTAAGGTGCCCCTGTCAGGTGTGTGATCCCGCGTTCTTTGCACCAGCTCTGGAACTCCTCAGACGTAAAAGTTGGTGCATTATCGGTGACCAGTGTGTGAGGAAATCCGAAGTGCGCAAAGTCTTCCTCAAGCAGATTCAAAGTGGCTTTGGAGGACGTGGAGGAAGTAGGATGAATGCATGGGTACTTGGAATAAACATCTGTGATCACCAGCCAATCTCTACCCATAAAATTTATTGCATGGTCCAGATGTAAGCGGCTCCACGGCTTTTCTGGTAACATCCATGGGTGAACTGGAGGCTTAGATGGCTGCCTTTGATGTTCGTTACATGAATCACATCGTCGACTGGCTATCTCTATAGCAGCATCGATACCAGGCCAATAAACAGCAGTTCTTGCTAGTTGTTTCATGCGTTCCATGCCAAAATGTCCAAGATGCAGAAGATTGAGGATCTTTGGCTGCAAGCTATGTGGAATCACAACTCTAGATCCATGTATAAGGCATCTATGACAGATACTAAGTGAGTTTGATAACTTACGGAACTTGTTGACTTCGTCATTGATCTCCATGTTCTTTGGTGGCCAGCCTTCACGGACGTAGCGCATCACTGTAGATATCACTGGATCTTTCCCTGACTCTTGACGGAGGACGTTAGCATCCACAGGTTAGACTTGAATACTAAGAGCTTTGATGGCACACACCATGTCTATGTCTTCACCATTTTCCTTTCTGTCAAAGTCGTTGTCATCACCGAATGGCAAGCGACTGAGGGCATCAGCATTGCCATGATCTGCTGATTTCCGATATTCAATGGTGTAGTCAAACTGGTTCAGCCACAGGGCCCATCGTGCTAGTTTGTTAGCAGCGAGAAGTGGCGTCCCTTTCCTCGGACTGAATAGTGATGTCAGTGGCTTGTGGTCAGTCATGAGTACGAATTTACGACCGTACAAATATTGGTAAAACTTCTGCAAGCCAAATATGATAGCTAGGGCTTCCTTTTGAATTTGACTGTAGTTACGCTGTGCAGAAGTGAGAGTCTTGGACATATTGGATATTGGGCGCTCGCTTCCATCAGGATAGCGGTGAAACAGGACTGCTCCAATACCAACGTTTGATGCGTCGCAAGCCAGTCCCAAAATTTTGTTTGGATCGAAGTGTATCAGAACTTGACTTGATGAAAGTACATTTTTCAAGTGATCAAAAACTGACTGTTCCTCATCTCCCCACTTCCAAATAGTTGACTTTTTCGTAAGGCAATAGAGTGGCTCTGCTATACTGGCTAGGTTTGGGATAAACTTTCCATAAAACTGAACTGAACCTAGGAAAGATTTCAAGCTTGATTCGTTCGTTGGAGATGGCATCTTTAAGACTGCTTCGACTTTGGATCCCTTAGTGATCCCTTCAGCCGACAAAATGTGTCCAAGGTATTCTACACTGGGTAGTGCAAACTGGCACTTTTCACGGCGACATCTGAGTCCATTGTCGCTTAGACGTGTGAGCAGACACTTTAGGTTGTTTAAGTGACTGTTTGCATCTTTCCCACTGACGAGCATGTCATCCTGGAAGACGGCCACTCCAGGTAGATCATGGGTCAGGTTTTCCATGATCTCCTGAAAGTAACCAGGTGCTGACTTGATTCCGAAAGGGAGTCGTTGTTGCAGGAGTACTCCACGGTGAGTGCTGAGTGCGAGTCTGCGTTGACTTTCTGGAGCCAGCTTGATCTGATTATAGGCATCAGCAAGGTCTATCTTTGTATATCTGAATCCACCTCCGAGTTTCTGCATCAGTTCAGCAGGGAGTGGCATTGGATGACGGTGATCAGCAAGTTGGTCATTAATTCCCACAGAGTAGTCACCACAAATCCGTAGTTTGGGCTTCAGGTTGCTTGAAGCGTGTGCTTTACGAATCGGTACCACTGGCGTTCCGTATTCATTGAATTGAACAGGCTTCCATATTCCCTTGGCGATGCCTTCTTCGTAACCTTTGGCCAGGTCATCACGAAGAGCAAATGGGACCGGACGTGCCTTGTGAAAGACTGGTGTTGCGTCCGATTTGAACTTCACTTCCAGTTCAAAGTTCTTGAGACATCCCAATTCTTGCTTGAAAAGATCTGGAAATTCATCACACATGTTGTGACAATCTTGCTGCAGGGAAACATAGGGCTCGCTTGAGGTCTTTGGATACATCCCTTCTGCACCTTCCCTCTTAGCTTGGCTGTCTATGCTTTTCAAACCTAGAGCAGTGTCTACGGAAATTCCCAGAGTCTGGATAGCATTCCGACCCAGCAAATTAAGATCAGAGATCTTGGTGACTATATAAGGTATAAGATCCTGCTTACCAGTTGTTGGATCCTTGGTTTGGCCCATAAAAGTTCCTAGAACAGGCAAGTTGTGCTTGCTGGCAGATTCATAGCGATGCTTGACATCTTGCAGCTTTGGTCTTCCAAGTTGTTTCCAGACTGACAAGGAAACAAAATTGCTTGTAGTAGCAGTATCCAATTCCATTGTGAACAGTCTGTTCTGGATTGTTACTGGCACAATTAAACTATGAGTGTCTCGGGAAACTTCACCTAGGATCGCCTTGACTAGCTCAGCTTTTGTGATTCTTTTCACGGGAGTTTGTGAATGGCCATTGCGTTGCTGATGTTGTTTTTTCCTACACACCGCTTGCAAATGACCCTTTTTATCACAAAAATGACATTTGGTTTCCCTGAAAGGACAGTCTGTTGCTTTGTGGGCCTTTCCACATCGGTAGCATTTCTCCTGGTTTGTGGAATAAGACTGCTGATGTTTCTTTTGAGGACTCTTATTCCTGTTCTGCTGGACCTTGTACACCGGCTTGGTTTTGGAACCGTATACAGTTTCTTTTGCAACCTTTGCTGCGTCTTCAGTCTCAATGGCAACCTGGACAACACGGGCAAAATCTAGTTCTGAGTCTTTTATCTTAAAAAGCGCCTTCAGAACCGCTTCATTGTTAACCGAACATATGAATCTCTGTCTCAGAGCTTCATCCTGTGGGTTGGTGATCGCTGGAAAATCACAGGTAGCTGCATCCTGGCGTATACGTGCTGCCAGCTCCTGGAGAGTTTCGCCTGGCTTCCGCTGCATATCACTCCAAAACTTGAAACGCTCTCTCACAATGAAAAGTTTAGGGTCGAACTGTTCCTTCATGAAGTCAACGATTTCGTCCATTATCAAGTTGTTGATATCTTTAGGCGGATTTTGTTGGGTAGCCAGATTAGCAAGTTGTTTGTAAACAGTAGCAGTCTGATTGGTCAGGAACACTTGTGCCATGCGTTTTTCAGGTACAGCATTAGCAGCCACAAACGTACGGAATCTTGACCAGTAACCAGGCCATAGTTCTGTCGCTGAATCAAATGCAGTAAATGGTGGAATCGACACTGTTGTTGAAGCAGCTGAAAAATAGCCACTAGAATCGCCTTCAACTTGTCGAGCACCAAACAGTTTTAACAGAGCGTCCATATCTCTCTGATGTTGTTGCATTTGCTTGTCCATTTGTTCCCTAAACAATTTAATAAGTTCTACTGTCTGTTTTTCAGCCATTGTTATTACGATGAATAATTTTACGGTAAAGTAAGCATGTATCCTACCAGCGACGCCAATAAACTCTGTTATGTTTCCCTCGGGTGACTCGCAGAGATAACACAACGAGTTATACAATTTAATTATTACATTTATTGTTCAATTACATACAAAGAACGCACTCACCCAATGTTCGTTATGAATAAACAAAAGTCATGTCCGCCATATATATATCAAAGACATTTTACTCCGACAGTCACACAAGACAACAACAATGAAACAATGAACTCAGACGAACCACATGACACACGGAACGTCAGACGAATTACATATCTAACAGTCCATATAACAGCAGTCCTTCGCAATATCTCAGTCTTTACTTCTTCGTAGGTCGCGTCGTCTTTAGGAGTCGTGATAAAATCCTTCGACACTTTTAGAAGTGACGAAGGCAAATTGCAGAGCATTAAAGACAGCCTCCTAGTGGGCGAGACATCATGCGCCCGAAAGTAGTTCTATAACTGACCAAAAAATATGTCAGTCTCTCCGGCGAACGTAGGCAGGCTTGGCAACGCACACATATTGGTAATGATTCCGTCAAAGGTAAAATAGAAAGAAACAATAACGAAAAACGTATAAAATATGCAAAAGGCCAAAAAATTTTTTTTACCGTAAATGGGAAAGGAAACACTATTTTTTTTTTGTACCCTTTTGTTTTTCCTCTGTAAATGTGTGTGCACAATAAGAACAAAATGGAAAAGGAAAGAAGAAAAAGAACTTTTTTTTTTTTTGCTAAAAAAAACAAACAATGTGGTTGCCTCTCTTTTTTTTTTTTGTATTGTTTTCTTTTTTTTTTGTAGTGTGTTTGGTTGTGTGCTTGTACTGTCTGCAGGAAAAAAAAATTTGTGAAAAACCCACCTTGACGTGCTGAAAGGAAGTGGAAATAACAGTTAGAAAGAAGAAAAGAAAAAAAAACGTCTGTGTTAGCTTGGCACAATGTGAGTTTGTATGTTCGAAAAATGCTAACGAGTTAATATCTCACTGAAGTTTATTGTATGAAAACCACAAAGGTCTTATGAGCGAAGAAGGGTTTTTTTTTTGTTACAAGCTCTATAAGTCATCGACAAAATAAAACTTTATCTCAGAAAAAAAAAAATGTTTTCTTAGCTTTCTATTTGTGTGATGAGAATGTTGAGAGACGCTTGAGTTAGTCGTAGTTATTGATGGCGTCGGCGGCGTGTGGTCGGAGACTCGTGTTGCTCATACCAGCGGTAATACCTTACGAGACGTCAAATTCATTTTTACACAGCGTCGTCTACTTGCTAAAAATGGCAGCAACATGCTCGTCACATGCGAACAATTTCAGTGAGTACATAACATTTATTGATGCTGATTAGTCCAGATCGTCGTGGCTGCAGTCGTTCTTTAGTCGGGGTCACCACTTTAGGAAAGTGGGTTATACATCATTAGATGTACACCTGACTTTCCTATATTAAATTAGGAATTGAACGGAACGCAGAACTCCAAACTGATCAACAACAACAATATTTATTTAAAGAGGTAAAATGGACAGCCTCCAATTGTCCGGTTTCTGAGTAGCCTCCTGTGAGAAAGTCTGGTTGCTGAGACGTCTGAATGTAGATGTACTGTCCCTAGAGTTGAATCGTTGGAGAGACAACTTGCTTCGACCACACTCAATGAGAGAGCTTGTTGAGACGTCTTGCTTGTTCGCTGTCTGGCGTGGTAAGAGACAGAATAAAAGCGGGAACGCTTGGATGTTGAAATCCACGCATGCGTGGTTAAAGATGCAGTAATGGCGACTATGCCTTTTTGGCGCCATATGACGTCACTACACTTACATAGTATTCTGCAGACAAACCTGCATAACTATATCAACCTCACATCAGTCACTTAGAAATCTGGCTCCACCTGGTCGTAGAAAAAGAAGCACCTTTCAAATCCCCTGTGTGCCTTGTTATTACTAACACAAATGATCATCAAATACGACCAACAATAAAAAAAAGTTACATTCTACAAGAGACACCACCTGGAAATTGACAAAATCTACAAAAAGGAAAAAGACAAAACGAAAAAGAAGAAAATGTAGTCATATTCCGTAGAGCACAATAGAACTCTAAGTGTCGCATTCTACCTAAAAAGCCAACACGGATCATCATGTTCTAATAAATAAAGCAAAAAACTACTGCAAAATTCCACCAAATACAGCAAATAGTAAACTTCAAGTTCTACCAAACACAACAATTACTGAATATCACATAATATCTAACACTAAAAACACCGACTGTCACATTCTACCAATCACTGAAATACTAATTGACATATTCTTATTTCTATTTCTTTATTGCCCACAAGGGACTAAACATAGAGGGGACAAACAAGGACAGACAAAGGGATTAAGTCGATTACATCTACCCCAGTGCATATCTGGTACTTAATTTATCGACCGCGAAAGGATGAAAGGCAAAGTGGACCTCGGCGGAATTTGAACTCAGAACGTAACGGCAGACGAGCATTTCGCCCAGCGTGCTAACGTTTCCGCCAGCTCGCCGCCTGATTGACATACTCTATCAAAAGAAAGTAATTGACTGTCAAATTGCAGCAATCTAACTTTGCCTATCGTATTCTACCAAACACAACAAATATTGACTGTTTACATTTTGTCAAACACACACAAAAAATATACTGGTCGTCACATTCTACTAAATGCAACAACGACTAACACATTGTACAAAAAATAATAAACACTGTCTCTCGAATTATAAAAAAAACCCACAAGGACCACTGAGTATTACATTCTACCAAACACCACGCTGTTACATTCTACTGAACATGATAAACATTGACTGTTATATTCTACCAAACACAATACACACTGACTGTCACATTTTTACGAAGAAAGCACGTCTGCTTCTTGCATTCTTTCAAGCACAATAAACATCGAGTGTCACATGCTACCAAATACAATAAACAATGCTACACTATCAAACACAATGCACAATAACTGTCACATTCTTACGAAAAAGCACTCTGTTTCGCGCATTCTATCAAACACACACACACGCACGCACAGTCACAAAACAAACAAACAAACAAAAAAAAACGAGTGTCACATTCTACCAAACACAGAAAACAATATCTGTTACATTATATGAAGCAAAATGTCTTCAGGATGGTACATTCTACTAAAGGAGTCAAAGAGTAAGTGCAACATTCTGCTATACATCCCATACCCTGCCTGCCACAATCTATCAAACACAGAAAACAGTGATGCTCACAATTTCTCAAACAATAAACGCTGAGTAACATGATGCCAAACACTACAAACCCTGACTGCCACTTTCAAGTAAACTCATCAAACACTGAGTGTTACCTTCTACCAAACACGACAAACACTCACATTCTAACAAACATGACACGCTGACTTACATTCACCAACTTTGGCAAACACTGACGGTTGCACTCCACCAAACTGCAAACATTGACAGTTGTATTCTATCAGACACAATAAACACTGACAATTATATTCTACCATATGCAACAAAACCTGACTGTCACATTCTATCAGACACAACAAATACTGACAATTACATTCGAACAAAAACAGCACACAGAAATAGTTACATTCTACAAAACACGGCAAACACCGACTGCTACGTTCTACAAAACACGGCAAACACCGACTGTTACATTCTACCTAACACAAGAACGCAGTAACTATCACATTTTAAAAACTACCAGTACTGACTGTTTCATTCTACCAAACACAACAGACACTATCACATCCTACCAAACACTACGAACACTGACTTTTACGTTCTACCAAATGCAACAAATACTAACAAGTGCATTCTACCAAACACACCACACACTGACTTTATATTCCATCAAATGCAACAAAAATTGTCACATTCTACTAATTTTTACGAACACTGTCAAATTCTAGCAAACACAAAAAACGCTTGCATTCAACCAAATAGAACACAGAATGTTACATTCTGCCAAACACAACAAACACTGCCACATTCCACCAGACACAATAAACACTGACTGTTACGTTCCATGAAACACAACAAACACAGGCTGTTATATTCTGCCAAACACGAACAAATGTTGACTGTTACCTCCTACAATGGCATCAAACTCTGACTATCGAATTCTACCAAACATAACAAAAACTGATTGTCGCATTCTACCAAACACAAGAAAGACTGTACCAAGCACTGATTACTATATTCTACCAAACACAACAAACATTGACTGTAACATTCCGCCAAAAATATCAAACGCTGTCACATTTTACCAAACATCTAAAACATTGACTGTCACATTCTTCCATATATAGTAACACCTGTCTGCCAGTCACATCCTCCGCAACATATCTTGACTGCTTTAATACACCCGTTTTATCACAACCTGGTTACCACATTTTATTCTGCAAAGCGTGCACTAACTCCCGCACTACGTCCCCACGCAACATACATTGACTTCTAATCACACTCACACGACTTACACTAGCCGTTTGATTTCACTCCATACAGCCTACTCACATCACTTATTCTCCGCCACTACCTGATGTGGCAACAACAATAATAACAATACCAGATTTACTGTTGTAACAATAACAATGAAAATAACATTGTATTGTGACAGCAATACATATATCATCGAGTATCTGACATCCGGGACCTTGACTGCTGTGTAAACGAAAAGAGGGAGACGGAGAGAGACTGAGATAGAGACAGGTAAATAAAGAAACTGATAGAGTGAGTGAGAGAGGGAGAGAGAGTAGAAGTGGGCGGGGATAAGCTGCACCCACGCTCTTTCATATATAGAGGTGTGGCTATTACTATGTAGGGGGGCGGAGATAACGTTGTGTATGTGTGGGAGGCGTTAGCGGTGTATTTGCGTGTGAGGGTGACATAGAGATGTGTGCGTGTTTTTGCATATGTGTCTGTATGTGTTTATATAAGTGAAAGTGACACGTCTCTGTGTATATGTATGCGTGCGTGTCTATGTGTAAAGGCTTATGCCAGTATATGTGTATGTGTGTAAAAGCCTATGCCACTGTGTGTGTGTATGTGTGTAAAGACTCACGCTAGTGTGTGTGTGCGCACGCGCGCGTTTGTGTGTGTGTGTGTGTGTGTGTGAGAGTGCGTGCAAAATGAACAACGTAATGTATCAGTGTGGGTGTGTGAGTCAGGTTCGATATGTACATGTGTGTGCTGCCATCGATTAATATTTCATGCGCATGTATGTGTGTATGTATGTGCGTATATATATATATATATATATATATATATATACACGTACTTATGTATGTATGCATGCATGAGAGATTATACGCACACGCACACGTACACGTACATATATATGTATATATATATGTGTGTGTGTGTGTGTCTCTCTTTCTCTCTCTCTCTATATATATAATACACACACATGCACACACACGCACACACACATATTTAGTAGTATATACATGTATGCATATACGTATGTGTTCAGTTATATGCGTTGTATACCCGTGCGTGTGTGCGTATGTACGTGTCAGTGAGGGAATGTGTAGGCGCATGAAACGTCCATTCCATTTGTCACTACTGATCACACATTAACTACATTACTCATTAGACATACCACCACAAGTGTGTGAGTGTGTGTGTGTGTGTGTGTGTGTGTGAGTGTGTGTGTGTGTGTGTGATCGTGCGTATGCGAGCGGTACTCATGCATGCACGCAACACTGGCATAAACGAATGAAAGGTTAAGTTCTTTTCGTGTTCGTGAGGTTCAGGGTTCGGTTACAGTGTTACACCACGAGCAAAAGATTTCTATCCTAGCTTCTTGTGGACCCAAGCATTGTGAGTGAAAAAGTGTCCAGTGAATTCTGTGAAATTCCTTCGGAAGGGTTCCAAACCATGTCTTAACACCCATCGTATCACGCTAACGTTGGCTGTATGGTTAAGTAGTTCACTTCGCATTCACGTGGTATCAAGTTCAGTTCCATTGCGCTGAAACCCCTGGGCAAAATGTTTTTACTATAGCGTCGGACCACAGCACATAGTCTGCTTTCATTTACCTTACTACATTTTTCATGTGTTTGAAGCTACGGAACTGGCAACATTTTATCCTCGCAAATGGGCAGAAAATCCCATCTCTCCACTACGAACCTATTTGATCCTTAATTAGATATCTGATAAACGTGTCACCCAGGTACATCTTTTATTTTTGTTTCAATCATTAGACTGCACCCATGATGGGGCATCGCCTTTTTTAGCCGAATGAATCGATCCCAGTCTAGGTTACGAGGACGTAAACACATTAACACCGGTTGTCAAGCGATGGCGGAGGATAAACAGATATAAACACACACACACACACACACACACACACACGTACACACGCACACGCACACGCACACGCACACGCACACGCACGCACACACACGACGGTCTTCTTTCAGATTCCGTCTACCAAATCCACTCACAATGCTTTGGTCGGTCCGAGGCTACAGTAAAAGATACTTGCTCATGGTGTCACGCAGTAGGACTGAACCAGGCACCATGTAGTTGGGAAGCAAGTTTCTAACCACACAGGCACGCCTGCGCTTATATTGCAGTACACTGCAGCTTTAATGCGAGACAAGCACAAGTTTTTATATTTTTTTATGTTGAAAGAAAGAGCAGCACACACATCAGATTCATTCGCTTGACCTCGGTACAATATGCTGCATGCTAAGATAAAGTAAAGAGAAATTATATTGTCTGACGATGCAGGAGACTGCCAAAGTAACTGGAAGGATCTTCAGACCTCGCAGTATCATCTAACTTATACAGGACATAAAGCATCGTATCAAGCACATGCCCTTCATTACGACTTCTGTCCTAGTACGATCTTATGCTACCAACTATATCACTTTCTTCCCTTTGGACCTTGCTGGCAATTTCAAAGATGTGATGAGATTTGCATAATTTCAATGAAATACGAACATGCTAGTTAAACATATACACACATATTTAATGTGCCTATGTTATGTATATGTTGTTGGTTGGCTGATGAATCCTTTGAAGTTTTCTGCGCATTAATAGCTCTTGTATCACATTTTGTCATGTATCCAAAATCACTCTCCATGCCAAGCGAAGTTGGGTGGGATTGCCAGTTCAGTTGTCGACGAAGCAAGCGTGCAAAACGTTGTTATGGATCACGTGTTACCTGTAGTGCTCTCAAGTGACATGGCTACACACATGTGAACAAACACATATACGCACACACACACACACACACGCGCGCGCACATGGATGTATCTACACATTTACAAGGGCATCGAAATTGTGAGGGATTTTAGTCGATAACTGATGAGGAATGACCATGTCCACGTCTTCTGTGTGCGTGCTTCCTATTCTCCGTATGTTCCACCATCATCTTTCCGTGCAACATTTTACTATAGGAGGGTGAGGGATGAATTAGTAACCGGGGCAAAATAAGTAACTGCTGAATTCTTATTCTTTTCCTACCTGTTTGAAATCATTGCATTGCAAGTATAACATCATCATTTTGTATTACTACATTATATTTATGAGTAAAATTGTTCAGTATGGACATTGTTGTTGAAGCTGAGGGAGTTCGGAACATAGTTAGGTGGTAGGGTCTCTTTTATCAAGAAATCTTTCCTCAACTTCGACCCGATTGTAATTGAGGTTGCTAATAAAATATATGGATAATATTTGGTTTTTAAGTCACAATATTATTTTCTCTGTTGGATTTCAAGTCATCTTTTTCACAACCATCGGAGCACGAAGCGCTCCTCGTGAGCGCAGGTTCGTGAGATGGTTGTGATCTGTAAACAGTTTTGAGTACAAACCGGAAAAAGAAGTATGAACACGCAGTGCGTACGTGCACACCGAATTCGTAAAACGGTAGAGAAAAATAAAAACGCAATGCGCATGTCAAAATAAAAATGGAGGAGAATAATAAAGACACTGTCTCGAACAAATTATATGGTGGTCTGCATGTCCCGTCTGACACCACTATCATGTAGGTTTGCCGCAATTTTCTTGTTTCCAATACTAATATCCAATTTGATAATTCCCAAGTTTCAAAAATGTGTCTAAAATGGGGTAAAATGAGTAATGTCTTAATTTCAATAATTTCTTCTCCTTAACTGCATGAGAAGTAAATATATCACGAGGAGGACACTCCAGCAAATCGTGAAGGAGCTATAGAGAATATTTTATGTTGAATTTTTAAAAATCTTTTATTTAATCGAGTATAGTTAATTTCATATCATATGCCATTCTCCCCTGACCCTTTTCATTTGACCAAGGTATTTAAAATAGTTTTTGCATTTCTGATCTTTCTGATGTCTAGTGATGGATATTACTGTGTATGAGTGTGTTTTCTGGAGAAGTGAAGCGGCAAATTGGCTTAGTCATTTTGTCCCAGCCAAATTTGTCTTTTATATGCTCAAAGAGAACGGTGATAATTTTCTGAAATAGAAATCAGATTACGTTATAATGCTTTTAATGCATTTAGAGAAGGTCATTTGCTTAGCTGACATAGTTTTTTGTTAAGTAGTGAACATTTGTAAAATATATATTTTGTCTCAAAGTCAAAATTCCAGTAAAAAGACCTCACCCCCACCCCATACAGCCTCATCCACATGCATTATTATTCAATGATTAGAATACCCCATTGACTGAACAACTTGAATACTTAATGTGAAAGCCAACGAAGAGGCGAATTGCTGATGCAACTGTTTGTATATTTATACGTTGTAGGAAAGTTAAATATCAATGTAAGTTTATGGCTCTCGACTATGACAGTCAATTAAGATATTACGTAATGTTTGATGTGTACATACATAAATGCTTTTTTATATGCATAAATATATACATGCATATATATATATATACATATATATATATATATATATATATATATATATATATATATATATATATATATATAGATAGATAGATAGATAAATAGATAAATGTCCACTTTAGTGGTCAACGTTATATATATATATACATATATATTTTTTGGCGAAAACTCCAATGGGTAAATTTCCATCTTTTCAGCTGTATCTTCCTACTTGTGTAGGGTCGCTCAAACTTTCCAAAAAAGGAGCGGGTTACACCGGAGTAAGCACATGAAATGTGCAACAAGGTGGAAAAAAGAGTACTCAAATACCAGAAGTAGAGTAATTACTCTACCTCTGGTATTTGAGTACTCTTTTTTCCACCTTGTTGCACATTTCATGTGCTTACTCCGGTATATACATACATATATATATATATATATATATATAGAGAGAGAGAGATAGATAAATATCCACTTTAGTGGTCAACGTTATATATAAAAATATATATGTATATATGTGTGTGTATAATATATATGTATCTATGTATATATATATATATATGTATGTGTGTGTCTGTGTGTGTGTGTGTGTGTGTGGGTGTGTGTGTATGTATATACTGCATATTATGGTTACAAGTGTCTGAGGAATGCTCAAGCATTTACATCATTTGTCAATGATTAGGGTGTCGTATGATCGAAAAACCAGAATATTTGATGACAGAACCAACTGTGAGTTCAATTATTTATAATAAGTTGTACCATGTTAATCCATAGTGATCTGGTGTCTCTCTCGTTTAGAGGCCACCACATCTATGAAATGCAGTTTGGATACACTTGTAGACATTAACTTTTACTTTAAAATCACCATTGTACCACTGTAGATTAAAGGCTAGAAAAACTTTGAGCTCGACAACATCACAGATTTAAAAAAATTAGTGCGTCAAGTAAACGGAGTTTAAAAGCCTGTATTTGCACATATAAAACCTAATCTAATAAGGACCCTCTCCATATGAAAATATTTTCCAAAACAAACGCGCTCGCGCACACACAAACCTTGCATGAATTACAAAGTGCATCGCACTCAAGACTTTTACAAGGCAGCTTCACAAAACTTGTAAAAGCTCCACTCCGAATGCATGTAATATAATCAAATAACGATGAAAAATCGCAACAAACCTAATGACAATAACAAAATAGAAAGGACCGTCTAGCCATGTGCAAATCATTCGTGATCTTGAAGGACCACAAAGATAATCTTATAAAAGCAAATCAGTAAATGATTAACTAGGCATACTTTTAATGATTAAACGTATAACGAAAAGTAAATGATAAGACAGTAACTGATCTACACAAGGATAGAGATGTAAGTAATATCATTAACTGTTAACCAGTGCAGGCTATATTCTTTTCTACTCAAGGCACAAGGTCCGAAATTTGGGGGGAGGGGGACAGTCGATTAGATCGACCCCAGTACGCAACTGGTACTTAATTTATCGACCCTGAAAGGATGAAAGGCAAAGTCGACCTCGGTGGAATTTGAACTCAGAACGTAAAGACAGACGAAATACCACTATGCATCACGCCCGGCGTGCTAACGTTTCTGCCAGCTCGCTGTCTTAGTGCAGACTATATTGAAGTAACACTGGAAGTGTCTTCCACATGATAAGCTTAATGCGTAATCGAATGATTAAAACAGTATGTAATGCTACTTGTAGAAAATGGTAGACGTGCGTATAAAAATATAAATTGCAGTACTATCGAGGGTAGTTCGCGTGTAACATTGCGTAATATTGTTTAAATGTTGTACGAAAATTTCAATAAAATGTAATTCCAAAAGAGTCGACATAATGGTGTAAAGATGGGGGAATTAGTTGTTTAGGAAATGCTAACAATATTTACTGTACCACTGTATCGATCTGATTATCATACACCGTTGGTCACACACCGCTGTTCACAATGTACTTCCTCGCATTGTTACAGCCTTCGAATGATGCCACTTTGCTGACTAGGTGGGCAGGCCAACATACCCACTGAACGGAACGCCAGTCCGACGCAAAACTACCCGTTTACTGTAAAGTTACCCATTTACCGTAAAGTTATCCGTTTAACATAAAGTTACCCGTTTACCGCAAAGTTACTCGTTTAACGTGAAGTTACCCGCTTAGTGCTGAGTGAACTGAGTAACGTGAAATGAAGTGTTTTGTTCAAGAATACAACACTCCGCTGGTCTGGGAACTCCCTGACCACAAGGTCACGCATCTTCACAACAGAGCATTAAAAATATCAAAATGGTTAAAATATGACAAGTCTGCTGACCTTATAGCCAGACTATAATTCTAGATTTATACTGTATTTATTAGACCATTTAGTTTTGTAGCTAATTACTTCAATAATATCTTGAGAAGCTTGGATTTACAAAACCGTTTAGGGTACGGCTGATTGGATAATTACAACTATAAACCATTATTGGATCTGCAAAAATATAGAAAATATTCAAGATGTTTAGCTTCTAATATGGACACAAATACGCTTATAGACATACATACATACATACATTGTATGCGCATCTGTCCCTCCGTCTGTCTGTCTACCTGTCTGTCTTTCTGTCTACCTGTCTGTCTGTCTGTCTATCTACTTGTCTGTCTATCTATCTATCTATCTATCTATCTATCTATCTATCTATCTATCTATCGTGAGCCGAGGTGCAGTGACATTGCTGGAGAAAGACCCAAACAAGGGGAATTTTATAGATAATTTCAGGCCCATCACTCTGCTCAACGCAGATTTGAAAATTTTGGCCAAAGTAATAGCCGAGAGGTTGGCGCTTGTCATCGATAAACTGGTCGACAGGGCGCAAACATGCGCCGTGCCGGGCAGAAGTGTCCATGACAACCTCCACCTCATGCGCTACATCATGGACAGGGTAGTTAAGGATCCTGGCATGGGTGGGGCGCTGATCAATTTAGATCAATCTAAAGCCTTCGATAGGGTCGACCATCGATACCTGGTGGCAGTCCTCAGGGCAGCTGGCTTTGGTCCCGTCTTCCGCGGTTGGATCGCTGCCTTGTATAGCAGCATCCGATCGGTAATTCGGGTAAACGGTCACCTGTCAAAACCGTTCGACATCATGCGTTCGGTCCGTCAGGGATGTCCCCTGTCGGCACTTCTGTATGTATTGACGCTCGAACCACTACTGCGGAAGCTGGCGACACTGAGGGGTATCCCACGAGAGCTGGGTTGCGGGACGAGCGTGTCTGCATATGCGGACGATGTCACCGTCATAGTGTCGAGCGAAAAGCAGGTCGAGATGCTAGGCGAGACACTTAAAGAATACGAAACGGTGACAGGAGCAAAAATTAACCCGGAAAAGTCAGTGGGTTTGTTACGCGGCACCTGGAGAAGCAAGCCCATACCGTCCAACAGTGACTCCGTAGTGGGACGCTGGACGGACGGACCGGTTAAACTGCTCGGGGTCTGGTTCAGTCCGGACCTCCAAATGGATAAGAACTGGGACGAGATCACCAGTAGAGTGATCAAACTCAGCCAAACATGGGCTGAGAGAAAGTTATCTCTAAAAGGCCGGGCGGAGGTGGCTAATGTGTATATCGCATCAGTCATCGATTACCGCCTGACCGTCGTGCCTTGTCCCGATGCTACCATCACGAAACTAGAACGCATACTTTTCCGCTTTCTGTGGAAGGGTGGCGTTCCGATGGTGAAGCGATCCATTTGCTGTCACCAACCGTTACATGGAGGACTGGGGATGCCGTGGTTAATGATGCGCAGACATGCGCTGAGACTGCGGCATCTCTGGAACTTCATTGACGACGGTGAACAGGTGTGGGCGCCGTTTGTGAGGCACGCCTTCCCGCAGCTCGTCTCACTCACCGAACTGCAAACATGGATCAGGAAGAGACCGAAACTGGGCGATTGGCACCGCGAATGTCGCCAAGCTCTACAACAGCTCTGCCGTCCGGGATCAAACTTGTGCAACTTCCAAACGACCAATGCGTTCTATAGAGGACTAGTGGAGGGGAGGTCTGACGACACTCTCGGGGCAAACCTGGGTGTCGACGAGAAATTCCTAACCCGCCTTTTCAAGACGACGTTCGGGCCGGGGCCTATGGATAATTTCCAGAGATCCCTGGCTTGGCAATGCTATCGAGACGCACTACCAGTTCGAGAGAAGATCTACAGACACGGTTCGAAAACCACCGGACCGACCTGCCCGAGATGCGGTCAGAGCGACGAAACCGTTCTGCACGCACTCGTGCAGTGTCCAGATATTTCAGAGCTGTGGATCTTCGTCGAACGGCTGTTGTCGCGTGTGGGACGAGCCCACTTATCAGCCGAGTCTATCGTGAATATTGTTCAGCCACCTTCCTTTAAACGGGAAGGAAAAACGGTTTTTGTAACACTGATAGCTATGGCAAAAGAATGCGTGTGGTGGACGCGTTTGAAAGGTCTGCAAACAAACACTTTCCTCTCTGGTCAGTCCCTCGTCAACTTTTTCAAGTACCACTTGAAAAGGAGGATGAGGATAGAGAGGAAAGTGTTGTCGAATGAAAGTTTCAATAAAAAATGGGTAAATGTGGCAAGTATGGTAAGAATGAAAGACGACACAATTTTAAGCATAGACTTGTAACAAAAAGAGACAAAAAGAGACAAGGTACTTACTTTCATGTACCTTTAAAAAAAAAAAAGCCTGAGGTGACCGTGGTCTTTTCCGTAGGCTTTTCTCTCCACGGATAAACCTAATCTGTTCCCCGTTTTTTACATCGACTGTGATACACGATCCCTATTGATCGCCCCTCCCCACCCACGTTTTTTTTTCTTCCCGCGATCCCTTTTGATCGAAATTATCCCCTCCCCCAAGAAAAGCTCTACTTTGTAATTTGTCCATTTTCTGTATTTAGCCTTGTGTGGCTATAATAAAAAGATTATCTATCTATCTATCTATCTATCTATCTATCTATCTATCTATCTATCTGTCTGCCTGTCTGTCTGTCTGTCTATCTGTCTATCTATCTTATCTATCTACCTATCTGTCTGCCTGTGTGTCTATTTACCTGGTATGCGTAAGTACATACATATATATATGTATGTGTATGTGTATGTGTGCGTGTGTGTGTGGTATGGTGTGTGTGTGTGTGTGTGTGTGTGTGTGTGTGTGTGTGTGTGTGTGTGTGTGTGTGTGTGTGTGTGTGCAATTTATCCACTCGCTCACACATATGTACACATCAACCAATTCAGATATCCTCAAACAAAACGAACTATCGACTCAAATAAAAGCCTCACATTTTGTTAGTGACCAGATTGAATTCTGCAATAGAAAATCTGAAAAAAATCCAACCCACAAATCCATCCATCCATCCATCCATCCATCCATACAGACAGACAGACAGACAGACGTGGAGACTGTTAGATAGTAAGATAGATAAGTAGTGTTCAGTAAATCAGGAAAATTTTTCACGCCATTGACAATATACGAAAAGTTTGAAAATCAGCTGAAAATCCAATAGATATGTTGATATCATAAGAGAGGAATCTTTAACGATCTAATGCGAGTAGTAAGCAGGAGCCTTCTTATTACTGTATAACGAAGAATAGTTGTCCGTCTCGTTAAATACCTTTGAAAAACAATCATTTAGAGCAGTGATTCTCAATTGGGTCCATATGGCCCTTCAGGGTCCGTATAAGACTTTTTTAAGGGTGGGGGGGGGGGGGGTCCACGCAACAAAATAGTAAATTGGGGATGCGCAATAGTATGCTAAGGACCCCTGAAAAGTTTGCTTCAGATGTATGTATTGGTTTGTATTACAAGAAACATCTAGGTTTCTTTCTCTAACATTTTACATAGTTCAGCCCACATAAATTAATGTGTGAAAATCAAAATAGGAAATTTGAAAGAAATTTCTATAAAACCAGTTTTTAAACAGCGAATGGCTATGGGGGTCCACTAGAATAAAACAGTAATAAATGGGGTCTAGAGAAAAAAAAATGATTGAGAACCCCTGGTTTAGAAAGTTAATGTTTCATTAGATCAGGATTCCGAGAAATACGAAATACTTACATTTGAATGAGCAAAGATAGTCCAAGTTTGAAGGCATAGTTGAGGATTCCTTGGATTATTATATCCTCAACCATGGCTCCAAATATGAAAAGGAGGATCAAAGCAAAATTCACTCTTTATATTAACTCTGTCTTAACTCGTTATGTACAATTTCGATGTAAGGAATATGAATCATAAATTTTCAGGTACAAATTAAATGATTCTTACCAAATTAAATAATGTTATCAAGCCCATATTTCCGTTGCCTTATCTAAAATTAAAATGTAATTTACAATTAGATTTTAACTTTTGGCTTTCAACACTCCTTGAACAAATATCAAAACATCTTTTATGAGTTTATGGGAATCCCCTGAGTTGAAATTATTAAACTGAATTACTCAAATTGTAAATGCATTTACTTTAATGAAAGCGTCCTCCAACTAAGATGTCTAGGTATAGTTTGTTAGGGTACAGTCAATCCATACTTTGTATTTAAAAGTTCGCAAAGAGTTTTGAGTTTCAGTTGTGTGTTTTCGTTTATCCACTCAATAAGTGATTCAAAATGTTCTTATTTAATACTCTTGGGTGCAAGTGAAATGCACGATCTATATATACCTGCTGTTATATGATGTTATCTTCTTGACAGCTTGTGCTGCAGTGATGGATTCCCAATTCACTTTTTCAGCAACATATACTAAATGCATACGAATTACTAGTGAAGACTTCTTGTATGACCTTTACTTATATAACAGTTCGTGGAATATCAATACTTACAGATTTATAAAAGTTATCGTTGCTTTCCGATTGGTTTTCGTCATGTAAACACAACATTGAAGCTTAAGTGAATTGACGAAATTAATTCAGATTCAAATCGAATCAGTTGTAAATACAATCACTTCAAAATATCTACATCTACTCAGTTTAATCGAAACATCCATTATTTAATTTACTTCGTGATTATTTAAATTTACTTCGGGGCTATTCGAATTCGCTTCGACTTTCAGTTCATAATAATTTACTGGGATATTTTCGAGGTTTTTCTTTTTCCTTCTGTTTTTGTTTGCTTCAAGTGTATTTTAATTTGCTTCAAGATTATTTTTATTTGTAAACTTTATATATAATATGAAAAGACGCACATCCCCGTGTATTCCCCGTTATAATACGTATATCCAGTTAAGTGAATCTTATAAAGATGCAGTACTTATTAATATCATAAAGCCAGTGGATCTGTTGGTACTATAGTACCTATTTATGTTTGAGTGGTGCCTAGGCTATGTAGTTGATGTTTCCAGACTCGAACGCAAGTTATCTCAGTTGGTACACCACTGTTCTATTACCCGAGCTCCCAGCTATTAATTACAGAATAACAACTATATGATTCTGTACTGTACCATCATATTTATAGAATCTAAAATTCGCTAACGTCGGATTTCCTTCTACTGGTTTCGATAATTAAATTATTGCTAATAGATAATATTTGATTCAAATGACTTTACACTTCTCGAAAATTTTCCCTTGTTTAATATATATATATACATATAACCTTAGGGTGTCATACAAAATCACATTATTCAAATAACAATCAGCTTATTGTAATAAAATTTATCGAAGCATAAGCTTGCAATGAAAACGATATATGATGATCCGAACGAATTATGAACAGTGCGTAAAACTTTGTGAGATATATAATTGTTTTATATAGAATTGAAAACCAGAGATTTTGTTTCAATTAAGGAATGAGGACAAAAATGAATTCATTTGAAAAGATATAATTGATTAACCTGGGAGATTGTAGAATGATCAATCATGTACAAGTGAGTGTGAAATTCTTCTTGTGCTCAAGGCTATATGCTTTGGGTGATCTGCTGAAAATAATTAATTTCCAAGTAATAAAATCCTAAATCGTTCCCTATTTATTGACAATTAGAGAGAAACGAAGATATAATGACACATTTGTAGATGTAACGCACAGACAAGCTTTATGTCATAAGTCCTCCAATAAACAGGGCAATGTTAATGCAGTACACACACACACACACACACACACACACACACACACACACACTCCTACACATATTGTCATACGTGTCCCTTTACACATCTATATACATACCCAACACACACACATATGCACACACACATACACATACACACACACACAATGTATATAAATGAATTCAATTTATATTTAGATATTATTGAATAGGAAAAGAAAATTAGATTGCATTATATATATATATATAAATATATATATATATATATATATATATATATATAAATGTGTGTATATGTATGTGTGCGTGTGTGCGTATGTGTGTATGTATATATGCATGTACTGTAAATTTCCTTTTATAGATCTTTGTGCTTCACTGGTCCCAATTTATCGCCGGCGTCTGTGTGGTGTGAAGAGACAAGTAAGACATTTAGTTCGTCCTATGGTGCTAGACTTCAGCTCGCAAATATTACACTGTTATTGCTATGGAAACAAGTGCAATCGAATGCTCATGCACATTCAATGTGACAATGAGAAGGAAGAAATAATAACTGCATGTAGAAAACATTACCTAAGCGTTGATACAGAAAGATTATATTTCCGATGAATACAGGCAGGAAGGGGTTATCTACAACTGAAAATAATTACAAAATAGCCACTTTAGGGCTACGAAATAATTGAGTAAAGAACAACAGAGCTCTAACATGAATAGCTACAGAGCACGAATAAGCCAAGAAATATAAAGTAAAGGCTAAGAGTTAATGGTTGGCAGCTGTGAGAACAAAGAGGTAATAACTAGGAAAAGTTAAAAATCTAAGTTAAAAAATGGTGTCAGAAAATGCCAGCAAACTAAACAGGTTGGAAACATACAAAGAAAAATTTCAATACAGGTTAAGAAGTGAAGAACTCAAAGTTGATGCCGGGGGATTTTTGATTGCACTAAAAGTCAAAACATTCTCACCAGAAACGGCAAAAAGCATATAATGAAGTAAAGCACATTAAGTAAATGTTGTAAATTTGGAAATGGGGAATGACCGATGCTTATAATGTTTTCTGTCGTTATTTCATGCTTTGAAATGGCTACTAAAATTTTTACCTTCCTGAAAGAAAGAAAATGACTTGACACGTGTCGCAAAGAAAAAAGACTAGTATTCAATAATAGGTTACGAAATACATCAAAATGGCAAAAAAAAGTGCTACTCAATAGATAAAGAAACCAAATAAAAAGTTATTCTTCCGTAAATCCTTTTAAAATACACCACAATTACATTCATCATTAAATACATATGCAGTTAAAAAACAACAGATTCACAAGGATCCGAACTTAAATCTTGAAAACGGAGTGTCGAGACGAATGTCTCTTATCGACACATTCCTAGAAGTATACTTTACAAGCCGGAATACCGGATGTGTGGTTCGATATGTAAGCTAGCCCAAAATAACAAAAACGATAGTACTCACTCTCTCTAGTATTCTGTATGTCTGTTCAACTGCAACTATCAACGATCGACTACGACAAATTGTACATAAGAAATAAAGTTTCATTTTTGAGATGAAAGATAATAATGCACAGATGCTGTTTCAATTGCGTACAATAAATCTTTATTAAACCCAGCAGGCTTTGCGCAATACCAGAGAATGCTTACTCACTGTTTTTCTATATACCGTCTAGGTATGTGACTAGCGAAATACACATCATTGAAAAGCCCAAGAAAGTTTAAATGCGTCTAACGTTGACGTGAGTTATTTCAGTGACTAAGTTCATTCCACTCCGATCTCGTATATATACTGTGTTTTGCAACAAGATGTTTATGTGTGCGTGTGTATGTGTGTATGTATGTGTGTTTGTATATATGCATGTACTGTAAATTTCCTTTTACAGATCTTTGTGCTTCACTGGTCCCAATTTATCGCCGACGTTTGTGTGGTGTGAGGAGACAAGTAAGACATTTAGCTCGTCCTTGGATGCTATATACTTCAGCTTGCAAATATTACACTGTTATTGCTTAGCGATATTTCGTCTGCCGTTACGTTCTGAGTTCAAATTCCGCCGAGGTCGACTTTTCCTTTCATCCTTTCGGGGTCGATAAATTAAGTACCAGTTACGCACTGGAGTCGATGTAATCG
Organism: Octopus bimaculoides; assembly: GCF_046866305.1. Classification (NCBI taxonomy): domain Eukaryota; kingdom Metazoa; phylum Mollusca; class Cephalopoda; order Octopoda; family Octopodidae; genus Octopus; species Octopus bimaculoides. The sequence goes on along the minus strand of NC_142930.1, from coordinate 106,267,830 downwards.
ACTTAATCCCTTTGTCTGTCCTTGTTTGTCTCCTCTATGTTTAGCCCCTTGTGGGCAATAAAGAAATAAGATGTTTATAAAGAGACTTTCTTTCAAACAAAATTCACAGCATTTCTATCTACCGTATATATACCTTAAGTATGGTACATAGATGGCTCTCTATCTCTCTCTGTATATATATATATGTGTGTGTGTGTGTGTGTGTGTGTGTGTGTGTGTGTGTGTGTGTGTGTGTGTGTGTGTGTGTATGTGTGTGTGTGTGTGAAGAAGCCACGTGTGTAAGAGCAAAATAAGCAGACAGCGGCATCGTTGAAAATAGATAACTAAATTTATCAATGATACAGGTACGGAACTCTTATATTCAGAACTGAGTTTCTGAGTAGCGATTCAATGCTCGCTCTACTTCATCAGCTTTTGCAAGCTTAATGCATACTTTATATATATATATATATATATATATATATATATATATATATATATATATATATATATATATATATGTATATATATATATATATATATATATATATATATATATATATATATATATATATATACACACATACATATATACACACACATATAAACATACATACATGCATGCATACATAAATACACAAGTATGTGATGCATGAACGACATTGGAATAGACAGAACATATAGTCATATGCCAATTTCCGTACGGAAAATTGTTGTGCATACCATGATATATTATGAATGTATGCCCAAGATGCAAATAGATCTACATGCATCTACGTAACCTGCTTATTAATATCCAAGATGCATATGATTTCGCATACATGAATAGGTCGAACTTTCTGTGCTGTAGAAGCGAACTTGATGAAAATTGCGCTGGTTTGTAAAGTAGATAAGCTGTTGTAGAAATCGGTTCAGCAAAATAACTACAGGTGAAAGGCATTCAGTTTCGAGACGGTGTTGAGGAAAGCTCAGATTACAATCTGTTAGCTGGAATGATAAAACTGTTGAGGTGGCCACTGCTTTACACGAGGAAATCTGGACGGCTGGTAGAAGTGGTATTTGAATTGACACTGCATAGCTACCCTACCCCTGTATCTGCTTCGAGATTACCAGTAATACAGTCTGTGGTCTCATAATACCGCAGTGGAGGTGCGTGGCTTAGTGGTCAGGGTGTTGGACTCATGATCATAAGATTGTGGTTTCGATTCCCGGACCGTGTGACGCGTTGTGTTTCTGAGTAAAACACTTCATTTTATGTTGGTCCAGTCCAATCAGCTGGCAAATATGAGTAATCCTGCGACGGACCGGTGTCCCGTCCAAATGGGGAATACATACGCCATGAAACCGGGAAACCGGCCCTTATTTATCGGTAAGGCTCGAGGAAGTAACTTTACCTTTACTTTTTACATAATACCACATCAGCTGGTCTTTATACCCGATAATCAATGACAATGACAGTAAGTTATCCCCATTAATAGTGATCGGTGATTGCCGTTAATACAATATCAGTCTGTATCGTTAACTGGTTAGTCTGGTTTTTGTGTCAGTTTATATGAATAAATGGATGAAACGGTGTATATTTTTATTGGTTCGAAAAGTAATTACAGCGACCCCTGCCGCTTCTTATTGTTACTTTGGAAACTGCTGCTGTTATTAACTAAGTAGGTTCACAAATGATTTGTCCACATTGTAAGTATTGGTGCCCACTAGTCTCAGGTTAAAATCAATTGGTGATGAAGTCAAACATGAAAACCGAGGATTTACGTTTGCATGACTGACTGGCCTTGAATATAATGAGATATTCGTTATTTACCAGAGACCAAATAACAGCCGGGTGCTTCATATCGGGCGGGCTAGAATATATAAGATATGACAAGATTGCTACCTACTTTCATTGGACATATGTGAGGCAATGAATTCCCTTCCTCGCCATCTGCAGAAAAATAGCATATGCGTAACCCATGGCTTATGTTTAAAAAAATTCAAATGGCGTTATTTTTTGGAAAGTTATCCAGATACACAGAAACGTAGACATAATAATAATAATAATAATAATAATAATAATAATAATAATAATAATAATAATGCAGTACCAGGCAGTGGATCGTATGGCTTCTGATCTTAACTGATTGGAAGTGTTATCATGTACATGTTTTGTATTGGTATAAAAAGATGGGCTACTGCAAATATTCTGCTCAGTACCACAGATTTGCTTGTTAGTTACTTGATCTTAACCACTTGAGCATGTCCCTTAGTGGCTGACGATATGTGCATCCCTGATCATGAGCAGGAGTAGTGGGGTAGCATCATAGTCATGTGTCGAGAGGAATTTTTTGGTGGTCTGAATAATTTACTTCTGGAAACAGCGCGATGGGCTACTCGACCAGAAGAAAATTCTAATTGGGTCCCATCTGAAAGGTCGTACGCTGTTCATCTTGATATAAGATCACCATGTTGCACATGGTTGTGATGCATGCGCTTGGTGTACCTTTATCAGACGGGTAGTATGATGGGTATATTGGGCTTCATATATTTGTACCCTTGTGTCACTTTGATGGTATGTATTTCTCTCTCTCTCTCTCTCAATAATAATAATAATAATAATAATAATAATAATAATAATAATAACATTCATGGATCATCGAGTGCTTAGATTTGTTTAGAATTGTGAGTAATGTAACGTGCTTCCTCAAGAGAAGTATGGTGCAATAGAAAACTGAACTGACATTAAGGCGGTGAGCTGGCAGAATTGTTAGCAAGCCGGGCGAAATGCTTAGCGGTATTTCGTCTGTCTTTACGTTCTGAGTTCAAATTCCGCCGAGGTCGACTTTGCCTTTCATCCTTTCGGGGTCGATAAATTAAGTATCCGTTGCGTACTGGGGTCGATGTAATCGAATTAATCTCTTTGTCTGTCCTTGTTTGCCCCTTCTATGCTTAGCCCCTTGTGGGCAATAAAGAAATAAGAAAACTGAACTGACATCTTACGGAAAAAGCTTGGGCAACCTGGTTATCAGAAGAGGGATTTTCCAGGGTGACAGCCTATCACCGTTGCTTTTCGTTCTCTGCATGATACCCCTGACCTTGGCACTAAGGAAAATGAACCTGGGGTACCAACTAAAGGAAAAATCCCAAACAATCAACCATCTCCTCTTCATGGATGATTTGAAACTGTATAGTGAAGATGAGACACAAGTGAATTCCTTGGTGAACACGGTCCACTGTTTTAGTACTGATATTAGAATGGAATTTGGACTCAAGAATACAAAGAAATTTTATAGAGAAATTAGCAAAAGTAAGATAGAAGTAAAGGAACCATTTAAGACTGAGGAAATAAAAGGGTTCTGGAAGAAGATATGAAGCAACAAAAAAGAGTATAATGTTGAAGTTGACTGGATAGAACGTGAGAAAGTGAGACTGGATGAAGTTGAAGCAGAAATGAGAGGCAATAGAAATAGAAGGGCTAAGATGTGTTCTTACATAAATGGAAAACCCCGGGAATGGAGCTAATCCCGAATTTCTGGCTGAATTATTTGACAGAAGTATACCAAAATTTCGCTGCATCTCTAATAGATGCCGTTCAGAACTCAGAGCAGATATCTCCCTGGCTGACTAAAGGAACTACATACCTACTACTAAAAACTGAAGACACAAAAAGTTCGAAGATCTACTGACTAATAGCATTTATCAACACCACCTACAAGATCCTCACATTCATACTAAATGAAAGAATATTCGCTTTCCTTGAACAGAACTCTATCCTTCTAAAAAAAGGTTGTAAACGAAATTCTTATGGGTGCAAAGACCAATTGCCCATAAATAGAATGATTGCAAAGAATTGCAATTAGAACTGTGCTATAAGACCTCCACAATAGCAATGAACTGGAGCTTATCTAGCACAGAGGACCGGATGCTACGACTTGTGTGCAAACATGAAAGCAGCAAAAAAATCACATTCTATTGTCAAAGAAGCTTATAAATTCGCAAGGGAACTTGGCATTAACCCTGAATTCGATGAAGAATCTGAAACCACTGCCAACAAGTAAGCAAAAATGGATCAAGCACACTGCAAAAAAGAATGGGCAGAAACAAACTGAGGAGTAGTGGAGCCAGAAGCCCCTGCATGGATAATATATTCTTCGAAGTCAAAATGCTGATGTAGACCATCAGTGACTGAGAATTTCAAGACTGAAAGCAGAGATTGAAGGTTTGATATTGGCAGCACAAGATCAAAGCTTGCTCACCAGAAATTATCAGGCTAACGTTCTTCAAAACGGTACTGATCCTAAATGCAGATTCTGCGACACATTTGACGAAACAATAGGCCATCTCGTTTCAGGATGTCCTGTGCTGACACCAAACAAATGCAAAAATCGCCACGATAGGGTAGGACAGTATTTACACTGGAAAATATGTAAACATTACAAAATCAGCACTCCTGCTTACTGGTGTGAACATCAACCTGAATCAGTCATTGAAGGTAAAAATGTCACTATCCTTTGAGATTTTCCAGTCAACACTGGCAGAGCGATCCAAGATAATCGGCCAGACATAATATTAAAGGCAGGGAAGAAAATACTCGTAGACTAATAGATGTAAGTGTTCCCCCTGATAAAAATATAACTGTAAAGGCATTTGACAAACTTAGAAAATATAAAGACCTGGAAATTGAAATATAAAAGATGTGGCATCTTAAAGCAAAAACTGTTCCTATTTTTGTAGGTGCCAATGTGTGATAAAAGGGGGATGTCAGAAATATCTAGACAACATTCCAAGAGAACCATGTCTCAGAGAAATCCAAAAGATTGTGCTGACAAATACTGCCTACATTCTTAGGAAAACCTTACCACTTTAAATGTCTGTTGTATTACATGGAGATATTTCGCTACTGCCTCTGACACTTCCCCTCCCCAAGCTTTCAGTTATACTGTAACATCTCTTATTTTTCACTTGTCTCGTCAAGTAATTGCAACAAACATGCAGATTAAAAGTCAATAACAATAATAATGGAGTATGAAAACTATAATGGTTGTGCCTATAATAACTGGTGTATTGGGAACTCTAAAAGATATATACAAATGGTTGACGGAGATTGAAATAGAATGTTCTGTAGAGCTTCTACAGAAAGTTTGCCTCTTAGAGATAGGAAAGATTATCAGCAGGTTTCTAAGCACTTGAAAGACTAACAGGAGCTTGTGGATACTTTAGGTTACAGGTAGTAACACGCTACTAACATAAATCCTACCATAAATATGACCGAGCCCGAGTCAAATCAATAATAATAATAATAATAATAATATTAATGATAATAATAATAATAATAATAATGATAATAATAATGATAATAATAATGATAAAACAGAAACAATTCCTATCATAGTGGGCGCATTAGGTATGATAAAAAAAAAATTCAGTCAAATACATAACAAAAACACCAAGACTTACAAATATGTATAACATACAAAAAATTGCACTACTGTGCACTGCACACATCCTATGCAAAACACTTTCAATACAGTAACCATAAGAGCATCACAGCAAACCACTGCACATACCCAAGACACACAGAGCTGCGCTCGGGAGTGCAGTGACTGCACGTGATAAAAGCAAAACTACGGAATGATAATAATAGCGATTTTATTTATTTGCCACATGGACGGATGAGAGGAACTAATTATCATAATAATAATAATAAAGTTATAATAGTGTAATTTTCAATCAGTATAGCGTATTATTATTTCTTCAATACTTCTTTATTTGCCGAATTTTTTGAAGCAGTTAGGTATTTGCACTAATAAGCTACCGGTGCCGACATGGTCAACACACATGTGGATAGCAGGAAAAAGAGCAAGAAAATAGCAAAAATGAACAGATACAAGACCATGAAAAACTATACAAAGAAGCAATATATATGAGCCTAAGAGAACAAAAAGTTTCACGAAAGAAAGGAAAAGAAAGCATCGCAATTGCTTTTCTAGCTGTACTTAAAGTGAAAAGGCTAGGAAATCTCTCTTTTATACTTTATTGCTGCCTGTGAAGCAAATAGAGTATGATGTTTAATCTGCCACAATAACATTTCATATCAATATACGACAATTCTTCGTATAATGTTTACACTAGCAAACATACAATGAGTGGATTAAGGCAGAATATGTGAAAGAATAAATACATAGAATCGAACACATTCAAATGCACATGCGACACACATCAGAGATATGTGTGTGCGTTGTGTGTGCATGTTAGTGTTTGATATATATATATATATATATATATATATATATATATATATATATATATATATATATATATATATATGTCTGTGTGTTTGTGTGTATATGTACGTTTATATATGCTATATATAACATATGCACACAAACACACATGTTTAGATAAGGAGGTCGGAAGATAGATAAACAGTTTGATAGATAGACAGAAGTGTGTGCACGTGCATGTGTGTGTGTGTGTGTGTGTGTGTGTGTGTGTGTGTGTGTGTGTGTGTGTGTGTGTGTGTGTGTGTGTGTGTTTGTTGATATGTACTCGGACATATTTTTCTAATCAACTAATTTTGCTATCCTCACAGCGCTACATTCTCTGCTATTACTACTTCATTCTCCAACTTTCTTCTCCTTCATTCTTTATATATGCGTATATGTGTGTGCCTGTGTGTATGTGCGTGTATGTGTGTATATATGCATATATGCAATTTCACATGATATGTTTCTAATAATTACATTCGGCGAACAGGATGTATCCTCGGAGTGTTAAAGCAAATGCCCTTAAGGCATTACGAGTTCAAATACTACCGTGGTCTACATGGGTCACATATTTGATCTGTGGTCCGATATAACATAGTCATTTGATCCTTAATGGAATCCACCTATTGCAAACATTCGAGTAGGGGCCCCGGTTTGGATATACCCTTCTCCAATTACACCCGAATGCTCTTTTATGAGTCGTAGGCCCTGTCCCCACTTGTATGTACGTACGTTCGTATATAACTAGCTTCTTAGCTATGTAAATACATACGTACGTAACTTCCTTCCTACCTACCTACCTACCTACCTACCTAAACCTACCTACCTACCTACCTACCTACCTATGAATATACATACATGCATTCATTTGAATACTGGTGCTGCATCCCAATGAAATCAATATCCAGTGCAGACACAACATACCTGTTATTGTTGTATGGGATACAGCGCACAATTTATATGCTATTACTTTAAAGAGGCTTTGCTAGGTAAGGCTGGAACAGTGCAAGAAGATAAACTACAAAAAGAAAAGAAAAGAAAAGGAAAATAAGATGAAGTTATAGTTTTACCTTATGTTTCTATATTTCGGGGCTATGCCCACTTCTTCGAGACAAATGGAAAAGCGAGGGATGGAATAGGTTGTTGCTCAGATGTATGGGAGAAGAAGGAAGAAGGTGGAAGGAGGAAAGTGACATGCGAAGACTGATGTTGCTATAATAACCAGTCTGCATGATAAAGTTCTTTCCTGTTGCTTATGGCTGGTCTCATTTTGTTGATAAGGAGGACCGCCACGATTCTGAGATTGCCTTTGTTGCGTTGAGTGGCCTGGTCGATACCTTGAAATCCTGGGTCTGGCACTTCTTTAGGAGATTTTCGATCGAAGTGTTTGTGTACATATGTTCTTTTATTTTGATGATTCTCCAAATGTAGGATTCCTCATATTTACTGCAGACTGCTTCGTATACAGCATAGGCCCTCGAGTACGTTTTGAATTCGTTGATGGGACAATTTGATAGTGTACACCCCACAATTTCATCTGTGATATTATTTCTAGACAAAAATTTCTTGAAGGATGGACCGGTTTGCACCATCTGTGTGCTGAGTCTCTATATACTGTTGTAGTATTCAGCTTTACAGAGGGTGTGAAAGTAAGGGCTAAAGATTTCGAAAGCTTTAACATATATTGCAACTACTGCAGAACTTAACAGCTCTTGAATCCGGGCTGTGGGATTTCATTAGTTATTATCATTTTCCAAAAACGAGCGAAATAAATTGAGTCTCATCCTCCAAATCCAACCGATCACCTGAACTGCGAATATTTATGACACATTCCAAACGTTTCGCCATTTGGGTTTCATGGAATAGACATGCATAGTCACATGATGTGCATGTGGGGTACATATATGTACATACATAAAGAGTCATCACACACATTTTTGTGCTAAAAAAAGACAAGTAACTCATAACATGAGCTCATGCATATCCACATACACACTAATCCACTCCATTATCATAAATCCCTGAAATTTTCGTATTTCAAACAAAAATCTTTGCTAATTTGTTAATGACCAGATTTATTTCTGCGAACAAATTTTAAAATATCTCGAAGATAAAACATACATATATACATGTAGATACATATGTGATCAAGTTTATATAATTAAGTTGATTAATTAAATTTGTAATTAGAGATTCAGTTTACCGGTGGTTTGTAAATGTATCACATCCATGAAGCAGTTTGGGACGGTTGATAATTTGAGAGCTATGCTACGCGTGAAGGTAACTGTCGTAGTTCGAATTGCGTAATGAGGTGTAGGTGAATTTCTCCAGGGATTATAGGCTTTGTTTTTTTTATTTATCATTTATTTTTCATTTGAACAGATGCGTCCCTCTACAAGTGAACCATTTTTGTTCGGACATACCTAAGAGGATAGTTCCAATCAGCTATCTAACTGTTGCTGATGAATGAGGAATGAAGCAAATATGCGGCCAAGGATAGTTAGAGCAAAATTTGAAGAATTTCGATCAGTGTTATAGGGTCTGGAGAAAGAGGAGCATTCTGTAGCATGTAGATGAGGGTTAGATAGTTGCAAAGAGTCAGTGGTCGGGTAACCCGATAAATGCATAGATAGTTATGGTCTGGATTAGGTCTAGAGATGAGAAGTAAATCAAAGCGGAGTGGAATGTTTCAGTGTCGATCTGGGATGAGGCCAAATTGTATTCGTAGTTGAGACTTGCGAAAAGATTCAAATTCGGCTTCTGCACCGACAATAGCGGCATGGAAGGAGCGTGAGAGCCACGAGTAGCTGTGCATGTTGAAATCACCAAGTTCGATGATTCCGGAGAAGACTAACGAGAGGTATATATTCCCAATACAAGCGATGTGGTCAGAGAAATGCTCTGGGTTCGAGGAGTTTGGAGAGTGGGAGAGAGAGAAGAGAGAGATAGGAGGGAGAGAGAAGGGAGAGAGAGGAGGGAGAGAGAGATGGAAAAGGGGCTGAGGTATTCTGCTGTGTGTGTGTTTGAGAGAGAGAGAGAGAGATAGAGAAAAGAGGGAGAGGTAAAGAGAGGGTATTTGGAAGTTGTTATTGCTGATATCTAGGTGAGAAAGGTGAGTGACAGGGAGAGCGGAATCTATGTTTGTGCAGACAATGAAGTTTTAGTTGAATGTAGAGTGGACGGCAGAGATGGATTGTAGACGATGATTGCTAAATTTGTGTAGTTCATAAAGAAGAATAATGAGGTCAGAAGAACCAATATACTTTTTACATTAGTAGTAGTAGTAGTAGTAGTAGTAGTAGTAGTAGTAGTAGTAGTAGTAGTAGTAGCAGAAACAACATCATCATCATCATCATCAGCAGCAGCAGCAGCAGCAGCAGCAGTAGTAGTAGTGGTGGTGATGGTGGTAGTAGTAGTAGTAGTAGTAGTAACATCATCATCATCATAATCATCATCATCATCAGCAGCAGCAGCAGCAGCAGTAGTAGTAGTAGTAGTAGTGGTGGTGGTGGTGGTGGTGGTAGTAGTAGTAGTAGTAGTAGTAGTGGTGGTGGTGGTGGTGGTAGTAGTATAGTAGTAGTAGTAGTAGTAGTAGTAGTAGAAAAAGACGACGAAGAAGAAGGAGGAGTAAGCAGAAAAGGAGAAAGTAGTAAGGAAGTAGTTAATGAGTACGTATGCGATTGGCTGGTCACGTGAGACATTTGGTGCTTGGGGCAGGCGGTGGATTATATGCTGCACCAGTAGTTGATAGAGGGTTCGCCAGAGGCAGTCACGTGATCATTTCGGTGGGAAGTACAGAGCAACCCCATTTTTGCTGCTGTCGTTCTCGCCGTCACTGCTGCTGCTAGCGTTGTTATTGTTGTTGTTGTTTCTGCTCAACATGTTGCAACTGTTGCAATATAGCAGCAGAGAATTTATTGTTGGAACAGAATAATATGCATTTATGTCTTTATTCCCCACAAGGGGTCTAAACATAGAGGGGACAAACAAGGACAGACAAAGGGATTAAGTCGATTACATCGATCCCATTGCATAACTGGTACTTATTTAATTGACACCGAAAGGATGAAAGGCAAAGTCGACCTCGGCGGAATTTGAACTCAGAACGTAACGGCAGACGAAATATCACTAAGCATTTCGCCCGGCGTGCTAACGTTTCTTGATTCCGCTTCAAGTTATATTTCCAACTGACCAAATACAGTTGAGAGTTGCAGCAAAACCGAATCATATTTCAGCCAAAAATTATTTTGGGTGTATATACATTTATTCTACTCTAGAATGTATCCAGAGATGTTAATGTGTTACTAAAATCCACATATAAACACATACATGTTTATACATAACAGTACATACCTTTATATAGGGAAAGAAGCGGTAAAAAGAAAATAAAAGTTGAGAGTTAGGAGAATATTCCCACATATTTTTTTTTTACTTGTTTCAGTCATTTGACTGCGGCCACGCTGGAGCACCGCCTTTCGTCGAGCAATTCGACCCCAGGACTTGTTCTTTGTAAGCCTAGTACTTATTCTATCGGTCTCTTATGCCGAACCGCTAAGTTACGGGGACGTAAACACACTACCATCGGTTGTCAAGCGATGTTGGGGGGACAAACACAGGCACACACATATATATATATATACATATACGCGACGGGCTTCTTTTAGTTTCCGTCTACCAAATCCACTCACAAGGCTTTGGTCGGCTCGAGGCTATAGTAGAAGACACTTGCCCAAGGTGCTACGCAGTGGGACTGAACCCGGAACCATGTGGTTGATAAGCAAGCTACTTACCACACAGCCACTCCTGCGCCTAAATAGACATATGTATATATTATATAAATAAGTACATACATAAACACGTGCATATACACATTACTTCCACACACATATACACACAAATATCGCGGACAGCTTATTCATTAGCTTTTGATTGCATGTCTATGAAGATTTCACTGTGGGGTACGTAAATGGTTAATTGCCCACCTATCTGCCTATACATATACACACATTCATGTACACATATATATATACCTGTACACACACATATGCACACACACAGGCACACATACATACACACAGACGCACAGAAAAATAATACTTTCTACTAGACATGTAAAAAATAATAAAACACAAAACCAGGCAATTTATGAACGTAACTGTTTTTCCCAATCATAGCTCAAATACATGGATGGAAACAACTACATGCCAGGATAGCGCGTTCTCGTCTATGCTCCCGTAAAGTATCCCTGGTATGAGGGAGCCGTCGGTGGGTTTCCTTTTCTAGTGACACCCTAGCTGAAGCATTCAAGAGGTTTCCGATCAAGGGAGCAAGGAGGCCACAATATTGAGGGTCACGTGACTACAAGATTTTTTCGGTTTCTTGTCAGACATGCGCTGTTCTTTCAGTCTTACTTAGGATTTTTTTGCCTGATGTCCTTAACATCTACACATTTGGAAGAGGACTTCGCCACTTTGAGCTGCTCTGTATTATCCCGTATTAATTCGCTGTACTTGTTGCGGATTTCCAGGACAAGCTGGATAAACATCGCCTTATTTTCAAATTTTTGTTGGGAATGTTGCTTTCATTTGGCAGCAGAAGTAAATTATTTGAGTTTTGCTCCAGCAACAAAGCGAAATGCAAATTCTCGATACTTTTCTATTTATTAAATAATAAAACGTTCTATTTACCACTTGTATATTAGTAAATGAAACGTTCTATTTACTATTTGCACTACGATAACATCTCTGCTGTTTTCCCCCTTCTTTTGGTGCCATAAGTACGTGTTTACGTTGTACTATGGTTAATCTGGCACTATACGTTATAGAATCTATAAGTACTGCGCTAGAAATTTAGTTATGACAGAAACCTATATTATAACAGACACCTATGAAAGTTACTTTATTTATTGCAGGTCTGTTTGTTTGA
>NC_142930.1:106215675-106250675 GCF_046866305.1 Octopus bimaculoides | reverse complement strand
CTTTCACTTGTTTAGTCATTTAACTGCAACCATGCTGGAGCACCGCCTTTTAGTCGAAGAAAGCGACTCTTGGACTAATTCTTTGTAAGCCTGGTGTTTATTCTATCGGTCTGTTTTGCCGAACCGCTAAGTTACGGGTACGTAAACACACCAACATTGGATGTCAAGCGAAGAGGGGTGGGGGCATATATATGCACACACACATATATATACGACGGGCTTATTTCAGTTTCCGTCTATCAAATCCACTCACAAGGCTTTGGTCGGCCTGAGGCTGTAGTAGAAGACACTTGCCCAAGTTGTCACGCCGCGGCACTGAACTCAGAACCACGTGGATGGGAAGCAAGCTTCTTACTACACAGCCACACCGGCGCCTAAAGAATTAACGCTACAGAAAAATAAAGGAATTCTCGAACGCAGAAAGATGGTGAAGACAGCTTGGAATATTGGGTAAATACCCTTAGAATACAGAGAAAAGCTTCTACAGGCTTGCTACATACACATATATGCATAAGTATGCACACACTTATAGACATATGTATGTGTATGTATTCATGTGTGTATATTTATGTGTGTATATTTATGTGCTTGTGTGTGTGTGTGTGTGTGTGTGTGTGTGTGTGTTTGTGTGTCCATCTGTGTGTGGTGGAGTATAAAGAGTAAATAGTTCCACCTTTGGTTTTAAACTATGGGTACTACAGATCTTAGCCAGGCAGAAATAGTGTGACACTATATAGGACAAGATTGGCCCTTTAAATTCTGGATACAGTCTGTTCAGCAGACATTCTCACATCTTCCGACCCAACATCACCGTAGGATCTTCGTAGATCTGAGGTTTCCTAAGATGCCAAGAGTAGTGATCGAAACTGGGAGCTCGTGATTTTGAAACTCGTCTGTGCAATTCTCATATCAACATGTATCTGTATTATCTATGCTGCAATTTTCATATCTTCACGTACAGACATATCTGCACACGTACAGACACATCAGTATTATCTATGTTGCAATTTTCATATCTTCATACACTTATATATGCACACGTACAGGCACACACACATACACACACAAGTATCTTTTTCTTTCAATTGTTTTGTAGAAGTGCTGAAAATATCATACACTATTATGAGGTATTGTGTCTCAGCAATACACGCACAAATTATCCATTGAAAGCCTAAGTTGCTTGACATAATGAAAATATGTGAATATTCACAGATCAAAATATATTTCCTCGTATCAATCACATTAAACATTGTTTACAGCACTGTGTGTGTATACATATTCATACATCCATTCAAACATACAAACACGCGTGCACACGCACACATACATGCACAATACTCGAAGCAACAAATCGCGTATTTGCAGTGGGAGATTATTTATCGAAAATACGATAAATGCTATCTCCAACTTCGGTGCCATTGCTATCAGCTTTGTTTAATTAATTGAAAGAGGCCTTTTATACAAGATCGTAGTGTTTTTCGACTGAAACTTGAATTTAGCATGCAGAGAGTTACTACAAACAACACGGCTGGACACATCATCAGCAACAACACAATCGAGGAAGAGAACGAAAACAACAGGTCAACAGGTAAACGAATTCTTTCTAGCTGTAGTCATAGAAGAAACTACAAAACTCATTTCTCTATTTAATTGCAACAAAAAAGTGAAACAAAACCCCGCTGTTGGCTATATGAATCGATTGAAATCCTATTGGGACGATCTGCATCTAGAATTAAATTATTTTACTGCGAAGCAACTACGCCAACAAGCAACATCTGTAGAATATAGAAAGAAGGTTAGTAAACCTAACTTTATTAAAAAATCGAAAATTAATCTGCTTCCCAACTCTATAAACAAAAAGGAAAACGTGAATGATATAAGACCACCACGTGGTTTCGCAGCTAACGACATTCTAACAGATTCTGTAGTGCCTGCCAGTCAAACTACATTGCTGGCTCAAGTAACTGACCACTGCCCCTCTACTACCACTATGGTAAATAGCAGGCACAACCGTAACGATTATTGTAGTAGTAGTCAGGATTATATTTCGGTGAAATGTGTCCTTACTGAAATTTTCCGAGAAAAAATAACTTTGGCTTTGTAGTACTCTCTCGAGGAAAGAGTATTCTCTACTAAAGTAAGTAAAAAACCACCAGATACAGTATTAAAAGCTGTTAACGAAATTGATGATGAATATTTACTGCAGTGTGACGAACCCACATGCATGCAGATTAACGTCTGTCTATGTGCTCTGGCTACTACTGTCAAACAGGTCATGAATGATATTCAAAAAGTAAACAAAACCGAAATAACAAAGAAAGTACCATCATGGGTTTTGAAGACAGAGAAAAAGATAACTAGTCATGTAATGGTGCTTATTGCATCCAAACAAGCAAATCACTATACGTCCCACCAACAGAAAGTAAAGAGGGAGATAGAAATGATGTTTAGAGAGAACAAAAAGAGGATACTCACTTGCAAACTGATTACCATCAAGCAGGAGCTAAAAGCTGTCAGTGAAAAACTCTGACATCAGAAGACAATAACCGAGAGAACAATAAACAAAGAAATTAACCGCAACCAGGCAGCAGTATACAGAGACATGAGAGGACGAGCAGTAAACATCACGGAAGCTCCTTCACGAGAAGACATAAACTCCTTCTGGAGTAAAATGTGGAGTGAAGAGAAGGAATTTAACCAAGATGCTCTGTGGCTGGAAGAAATCCGAAATCCTGCGTTACATCCAAGACATACAATATTAATGGTGAACTTCTTGCAAATGTATTCCATGTGTTCAATTGATATTTTATCGATATTTTATCGACCCCAAGACGATAAAAGGCAAAGTTGACCTCGGCGCAGCTTGAACTCAGAATGTAAGGATAAACGAAATGCTAACGATTCTGCCAGTGCATCGCTTGTTTCTTTGCTTTAATATGATGTTAGCAGCATCTGCCAGGAAGGCATGATTAACGGAAAGAAAAAGAGAAGAGAGCTACCTAAAAGGTGGAGATAACATCACTGCATGGACAGCGGCAACGATCTAAAGTCGGTGCTTATTCTGCGCTAGGCAGAGGTAGCGATAAGTGAGAATGTATAATGAGTAAAAACTCCTTTCAGTCATGAATGAGCATGGGATTGCAACTGGAAAGTTCCTTTCCAAGGCACAAGTCTGGACAAGGTTGTTTATGGAAGACCAGCAGTCGTCCATGCATACTAGCCCGTCCCCCGCTCCACGCCACCGATGTTATCCAAGAGAAAGACAAAAGCCGACACAGCGTGGCACCCGTGGCGTCGCAATTCATTTCTACAGTTGAATGAACTGGAGAAACATGAAATAAAGTGTCTTGCTGAAGAACACAACACACAGCCCGGTCCGGGAATCGAACTCTCAATCTTGAGAATATTTCATATATATATATATATATATATATATATATATATATATATATACATATATATATAGCGTCAGGTGTTTTTAAGAAGCACCCTTTGCACGCAAGTGGTATTCGGTTCAGTTCCAATATGCGGCACCTTGGAAAAGTGTCTTTTATTATATACCCTGGTCTTTTGAGTGAATCTGGTACTCGGAACTTGCATGGAAACCTGTCGTATATATATATATATATATATATATATATATATATTTGTGTGTGTGTGTGTGTGTGTGTGTGTGTGTGTGTTTACTTTTGTGTATGGTCGCTCAACCTTTCGATAACCTGTTGGTTAGTTTACGACACCGTGACCTAGTGTTTCGACAAATGACATTGACAGAATAAGTACCAGACTTACGAAAAGAAAGACAAAAAATATTAAATAAATAAAAGGTCCTGTAATCATGACGAATGTCTTCTAGGTAGTTCTCCAGCATGGCAGCAGTCAAATGACTGAGACATATAAAATACACCATCTCTCTCTGCCTCTCTCCCCCTCTCCCTCCCCCTCTCCCCCTCTCCCTCCCTCTCTCTCTCCCTCCCTCTCTCTCTCCCTCCCTCTCTCTCTCCCTCCCTCTCTCTCTCCCTCCCTCTCTCTCTCCCTCTCTCTGTGAGTGTGTGCATGCATGCGCGCGTTCGTATGTGTCTCTATGTTTAATGTTCGAAGAGTTTAATTTTAAAGTGCTACTCCTTTGGTGATGCCAAGGATTTTAAAGATCGCTGGAATGATAAACATTACATATATTTAGACAGGTCTTAGAACAGTAAGGACAACCACATACCATTGTATCACTGTCTTAAGAATGGGGACAAAAAGCAACAATATCACTGAAAACAAAGCAACGAATTTACCTCAAACTTGTAATTTAATTTTACCGGCGCAGATAGCTTATTGAGCATTTTTTAAATTCTTTTATTTGTTTTTGTCATTTGACTGCGGTTATGCTGGAGCACTGAATTGTTTTTTTTTTAACAAGTTATACCATATTGTTCAAGTTTAACTATTTAAAAATTATTTTCCTTATCTAACAATATATGCCACCATGCTTAATTTGCACAAACGCACACACATACACATACACATCATATGTGCAAGAAACAGACAAAATCGCTTGACAACCGATGGTGGTGTGTTTACGTCCCCGTAACTTAGCGGTTCGGTAAAATAGATCGATAGAATAAGTACTAGGCTTCCAAAGATTAAGTCCTGGGGTCGATTTCGTCGACTAAAGGCGGTGCTCCAGCATGGCCGCAGTCAAATGACTGAGACAAGTAAAAGAGTAAAATGTTAATCAACTTTTATAAGGAGTAAAAATAATTCTATTGTTGTCTGACATAATTGTGAAGTAATTACACCGATTGTTTTGCTTTCTATACAGTCTAAACATGTAAACGTTCAGATTACGTCCCTCTCTTTCAAAATTCCGTTGTATTTCATATGGAAATTTTGGCCCTCCACAGTTTTCTTGGTATATAAATCGACGTATCTTTTGGGACTGTAAATTATGGTTTGAGAAATTCGATTTGTATGGCAGAAAATACAGTAATCATATCACTTTCAAAAATAAGAGCAATACACCTGAATAAAAATATCTCACCTTTCCAAATACATATGTTTAGTGTGCTTTGGGTGAAACAGAAACACATAGGATACCAAGGCAGTCATGCCTTTTAGAAAAGTATTGCTTGATTCCGCTTCACTTAGCAGAGAGGAATAAAACCGGGTCATATTTTCTGCTGTCAAAGCTTATAACCTGATAAACCTCGCACGATATATTTCCAGTATCATATCAGTATGCAATCAAATAATGCTAAACGAATGCATTTGATTAATATCTGAATATATTACCATATTTCCCACTAGCAGCTAATGACAAGTAATCACAAATTAATGTAGCGTTTCATATCAAGCGTTATCGAAAGTTCCTTATCAAACAATTCGTTAGCATCTACTCGAATTCTTGAACCCAGACTATATCTATCTATCTATCTATCTATCTATCTATCTATCTATCTATCTATCGATCGATCTATCTGTCTGTCTGTCTGTCTGTCTGTCTGTCTGTCTGTCTGTATGTATGTATGTATGTATGTATGTATATATGTGCGTGCGTGTGTGCGTACAATACATATAAGCATATTCATTTCGTGGATTTTTTTTGTATTAAATTGCTCTCATATCTGAATTATGAAGAGTTTTTCCAAGAAATAATTGCTGATCAGAAAGAATAGTAGGTGGCATCACTGTTTCTTTCTTACATCTTATTCAACGTTTAAACGTCATGTTTTAGCTCTTTTGGGACAGAAGTTAGTGTGTGTATATTCATACATGCATAAATGTATATATTCATACATAAGTATGTGTATGTATGTATGTATGTATGTATGTATGTATATCTGTCTGTCGTATGTATAATCTTTTACTTGTTTTAGTCATTTGACTGCAGCCATGCAGGAGCACCGCCTTTAGTCGAACAAATCGACCAGGACTTATTTCTTGTAAGCCTAGTACTTATTCTATCAGTCTCTAAGCGAAAACATTCGAAGACTCTCAATGAGTCATCGATTCATCGTTGAATCTTTCGTCTCCATGTAATATATTCTCCGCAATAAATGATACATCCCAAGTAAAATGAAATATTGGTTTCAAATTTTGTCATAGGGCCAGCAATTTCAGAAGAGTGGGTTAAGTCGCTTACATCGAACCCAGTGCTCAACGGGTGCATTTTTATTGATCTCCAAATGTTGAAAGGGGAAGTCAACCTCGGCGGAGTTTGGAGTCAGAACGTAAAGATGGACGAAATGCTGCTAAGCATTTTGCCAAGAATACTAACAATTTTGCCAACTCGCTGCTTTATCCGAAGTAAAATGAAATATTGCAAAAAAAAAAGAAAAAAAAATTAAGCCTATTTCGTCATCTTGGTTTACCAGAGGAAATATTCCCAAACTGTAACACTCACACAATTTTATATAAGAATATGGTAACAGAGATCGCTAGTAAGAACCAAACACGTAGTGGTGAGAGCTGAAATACAGAGAAAATGGCTCAACGATTTCGTGGTTTACTTCACATAATCAAATCCTCTCAAACAGAAACAAGAAACTTTATAATAGACACGGTATTTCTACTTATTCGGATACTTGTTCATGGGTAGGTTAAGTGGTTAGAAGCCCGCTTTGCAACATGTAGTCTCGGCTTCAGTTCCACTGTGCGTCAAATTGGGCAAGGGTCTTCTGCTATAGCTCCGGGACAACCGATTCCTTGTGAGTGGATTTGGCAGACAGAGACTGTGTGGAAGCCCATCGTATATTATACGATATTTGCGTTGGTCTATTTACGTTCCATAATGTAGCAGTTCGGCAAAATAGAGTGATAGAATAAATACCTGTCTTTAAAACGTAAGTATTGGTGTCGATCTGTTTGATTAAAACCCTTTAAGGTCGTGTCCCAGCGTGATTGCAGTCCAAGGACGACTAAAACAAGTAAACGATAAAAGATATACTGTGGTACGTAACGTGATGTCATTGTTAATAGCTAAGATATTTCTGCATGATGATGAGAAAATACTTTGAAAACAGAAAGTCAATTATAATTATAATTATATGTGGGTATTTTAGTAACATCAATCCAATCCAATTAAAGTATATAGTTGAAATAAAGTCCCGAAAAGTGAATCGAGGTGAGTATCATAAGACGATTTTAACAGATCGTAGAAGGGTTTTCTTTAGCAACAAATATCTTTGATTGAATCGTAAAAATTGTCTTTCCACAGCATCTAAATTTATCCTCTATCGTGGCTAATCGATAAGATAAACATTTGCTAGATATGATGTCAGAATCAAGAAAGCAGGTGCCAAGTTAACAACTGTAACTGTTAGTGCAACTCACTTCCATGCAAGAAAGTAGTGTTTGATTACAGACTCATGGTAGAGAATTTAGTGTACTCGGCATCAGGCCTTGTTAGTTAAAGATAGATTCAATGGCAAAGAGTAAACTAAACAGCTTTAACGTGTATTAATCAGGAAAGCAGACAGACTTATCCAAAATTAAGCTTACTTTATCACTTTTTTCCTGTCAACTCGGCAATTCTCATTAGAAAAACAAAAATAAAAATAAAAGGTATCATTGATATAAATAAAGTCTTTGATCCTAACGAAGTCCTCAAAATCTTTTCAACCTCGTATTTAGGAAATAACATCTAATGTTTCCTCATTTTAGTCATTTTCCTTTTTTCTCTTTCTTTTTTGCTTTCCTTCTTTCTTCGTTTATAACAGCAATGATATTGACGAAGGTAAATATCGACAATGGGTTCAACAAAAAGATGTTGCTTTAACAAATGACTGGATGCGATGAAGTAAATGGCTACTTCACACAGTGGCATAATCTTTGCCAAAGTTAGGTTGAAACGATGCAAATTTGCTAAATGAAAAACTGGTAAATCCATAATGAATCAGTTGGCTAACAAAGCTAGTTAAGTTTTTCCAATAACAATAACAATAATACACTAGTGTACACAGATACATACATACATACATACATACATACACACATACATACATACGTACGTACATATATACATACATACATGCATGCATACATATATATATATATATATATATATATATATATATATATATATTCTCTCTCTCTCTCTCTCTCACACACACACATTCCAATGTGAACATTCACTGTTACCATTATTGAATAACATCAAAGAAATACAGTAAACACTTGCAGAGCCGCAAATAAGTCGAGACTATGAACCGGTTTCGATTCATTTTATTTACATCGATAATGACCTCTGGAAAAGTATATATACTGAAGAGCACAATATACTATTTGCAAAAATATATATCTATATATACAATTTGTGCCTAATCAAAGGAAATTAATAATAATGTTCTGCTCTACACTAACGCGAAGTCACAAGTTTGTACGTTAACTGAATTGTACGCGACTGGTATTTATTTTGAAAATAATGGACTACAAAAGACGTCTGTCTCTGATGAGAATATGTTTTTAGGTTGAAAATTGATAACAGAATAAGAACAATAGCAATACCAACAACCAAACATATAATCTATGTCACAAAATAAGCATTAAAATGGAAGTGTCAGAGTTCGAAGAATGTTAAATATGACAATGCAAGAGGGAAAAAAAACAAGAATGAATTAAGTGAAATGGCTTGACGGGGAAATTGAAACTTCAGAACCATTGATTCATTGAAGCAATGAAAGGAAGTCAGTGTACAGAATTAAATATCATAAACCTATAACGTTAAATCTAGAACACAGAAGTGCAAAGTGGTTTCGATTTCTATTTGCTGCTAATTTATTTCTTTAACGCCAATAATGAAACTCATTTGTACTTTTCCTAGTAGAGAAGAACTTAGTAATATTGTTAGCATGAAGCCGATTAAATGGACCTGAGTATATTACTGATAGTTATTCTTGATTAGTAATAACCATACAAATGACACACTTCTTTTGTTAACTGTCAGACGGTTGGAAGTTTAAAGATATCCTATACACAACTTTATATATATATATATATATATATATATATATATATATATACATACATATATGAGAGAGAGAGATGCTTTTATGCGGATAAACAAATTAGATATATTAAATATAATAGTTTGGGTATGAAATACAAAATGTGTATATAGATATACATGCAAAACAAGAGAAAGCGGAGACTTTCAGACGATGAATATTTAAGTACAAATATACAGACATTTATGTTAACAGATCCAACTAACAGAGTACAAACGACAAAGAAAATTAAAAGGAAGGAAGAAAGGTGTTATAAGTCCAACAGCTGTTTCTGTGGGCTTGGAGATCCACCATAATGTTGTTAGATGTAGATCATCACAATATGCGGCCGTAATGGAAGCAATTAACATTGGATAAGTTGAGCCTCCGTCTGCTCAATCTGATCCCCTTTATAGCCATTCTTTACCCCATAGAATTGATCCCCTGTAAAGTGTATAAATTTGAATCATTTGAGCACTACTGTCTTCTGCACTGAGAATTTCTGAATCTCATGAGGACTATATATATATATATATATATATATATATATATATATATATATATATATATATATATATATATATATATAAATATATATATATATATATATATATATATATTCACACGAAGAATGAAGGCTGTACTCGGTTTCGACCACGAGTGCTCTAGGTCCCTACGATTAATCAATCAGCCTGCTCGTGACATTAACGTGCAAGTGGCTGAGCACTCCACAGCCATGCATATCCCTAACCTAGTTCTCAGAAAGATCCAGCATGGCACAGAGTGTGACAAACTAGCCATTTTATTTACAGGTACAACTACTTTTTCCACCTGAGTGGATTGGAGTAATGAAAATAAAGTGTCTTGCTCAAACATTCAATGCACCACCAGGAATTGAATTCATGACCTTACGATCGCGAGTCGAATACTCTATCCACAAACCGTGCGCTAGAAATAATGTAGAAGTGTAGAAGTGACTGTATCGCACTACTAACACAAAAGTAGCACTCAGTGTTGAGCTCTAAACCTTTAATATATTTGGTAGTGCAGTATGGTTGCAAAATGAAATACGGTATCTCTGCCAGCAGTATCTCTCTCTCTCTCTCTCTCTCTCTCTATATATATATATATATATATATTTATTAATTGCTGTTAGGGATACCATATTTCATTTTGCAACCATAATGTACTACTAAAGGTTTAGAAGTACACACACACACACACACACACACACACACACACACACACACACACACACACACACACACACACACACGCAAATAAATGCGTACATACTAATATATTTATGCATGTGTGTGTATCATGTCTGTGTGTATTGAGCTGAAATTATCTCTACCTGTTTTCGTTTTCTTTTCTGGTTCCTCCACTCGTTCCTATATTGTACTCAGTATTCAAAGTCGTACGACTTCGTCTTCTATTCTAGCGATGCTTATAATCACCGCTTCTCTGAAGTTGAATCGTTCTGTGCTTTCCTTTGACCTAAACTTTTATGTTTCTGGATAACACCGCTGACGTGGAGGTTTCCATACCTCTTCTTCCCTTTCTCTTATTTGTTTTCTATGTGATATCACGTTTATTAATATTCATTTTTTTAACGAACATTGTTTCTGTTTTGTTCAGTAATAGTTTCCTCTCATTATAAGGTGCAGTATCTTTTACTTCTGTCCATAGTTTGCTTTCTTCCCTTCTCTTCCTGTATCTTTCTTTCTCTCTGCCTCCCGTTCTACTTCTGGTACCGGTCTGCTCGTCTCTGTTCATCCTTTCTTTTCGCGAATGCCTTAGTGTTCGCATGTCTTATGCTCCTCCCTGCATCAGGTGATATTCTTTTAACATTTCCCCTCCATAGCTTTTGTGTTTGTATTTTTCCCCGTTTGCTTTCATCCTAAGTTGAATAATTCCGTCTTTTCTATGTTGAGCTGCCATAATCTGTATTTCTCTAACATTTTTTGTTTTTACTTAGTTGTTGATCTCCGTATTTTTAAATCGTAAAATTTAAATATTTTAAATAAAGTAGTGCACATTCATTATTTTAAAGATATGCTTTCTAAACACTCTTTATTTTACACTTGCTATATGAACTTTTATGCTATCTTATCAATTAAATGTTTCATAAGAAAATACAATTTCAAGTAAACTTAACATAAATTTTACAGTTTGTATAAAAGGAAAACAAATCACAATATGTCACAATATCTCATCCTAAAATAAAAGTATATAAAAAAACCACAAAATATCGACTCGATTATGGCTGGGAGATAACAGTTTACTCCAAGTAGCCGCTCTTAACTTTCACCTCAGCCTCAAGACGGCTCCTGACCCTGGCGCACGTATTTCTGGAAAAGTCTTCGAACATCTCTTAGATCTTGGGCACTCGGTGTTAGTATTGCAAATGTTAGTTCTCAAATGCACCCCAGATATAGTAATCCATAGAATTAAAATCGGAGGAATTTGGAAACCAGAAATTGGGCTGGTGAAGTCGTATAAATTCTCCGACAATCACTTCTAAGTTTTTCCGGAACCGAATCCCGTTGCCACACTTATAGCCTTCTAGCAACAATGCTCTCCTGTCTGGGATTAGCCACCAGCAACTTCACATAGCTGTCGGAACTGAACCTAAATTCCTGTTTAAAAGTATGGGGATGAATCCCAGCGTTCGGAGCTGGCTGTCAGATTGCTTACTGTGACTCTTCTTGCTGGTCGCAACTTCGTAGTCTCCGTTGTAACTGTCCGTGTCATTCACGTCTTTACAGTGTTCACAGAGCATTGAGCAGCAATCATGATTTCGGTATTTTGATACCCTGCGGAAATCATTATGATGCAAGTAACTCTTTTCCAATATTCAGATGGCTTCCAGTCCGCCATATCATCTAAATATTTCTCAGTTATAACTTTAATCCTTAAGCTCTCCAACTCCGTCGACAAATCAACAATACATCAAGCTGTTCCTGTAAAAAGGAGACATAAAATATCTTCAAATTTAGCCCGAACACTCAGTGCAAACTATTTAAGAACTGCTACAACGCTACGCTTTTCATTACAAATTTATTGACTCTCTCACCACTTCATTGTAGACACTATCCCCGTGTCCTTTGGACACCATCTTAGAGAAAATTACTCAGCTAATAAAGTCGTGACGCAATTACTGCTATTATATTACTACTACGACTATTAACACTGTAGCTCTAATAGTTTATTACAGTTAACACTTCACAGTACCACTTCAGTCACGAACACACAGCTACAGGCTTTCAACCACACAACTAAAGCCATAATGATTAAATGCAGAAATACAGCTAAGCATAAGTAGTGGTTGATTCTCCGTTGGTTTTCGATGATGAGGTTTAAGTTGTTTGATTACCTGAACTTTCACTTGTGAAATTAACGTATAAGCGGTTAAGTATTCCACAAGACAGTTGTACTCTTTATGTAATTCTCAGGTTGAATCAGTGGGATATGCGAAAAGACAGGAGTTTGAATTACAAGCGCAACGGAGAGAGAGAGAGAGAGAGAGAGAGAGAGAGAGAGAGAGAGAGAGAGAGAGAGAGAGAGAGAGAGCTGGAGTGAGGAGTGAGAGATAGAGAGAGATAATCAGTTTTATGACTGAAGTAGTATTTAATTTATGACACCCGATCAGATGCAAAGTTGACATCAGCAATATTTGAACTCAGACCGAATGAAGTCAGCCATTCATTCCGATGTGAAAATTCTCTGCTTTCACAACTACAGATAATGCTCTGCTTGTTCACTTACATCCTTAAGAACACATTACACTATCTGAGCTCTATTATGCCATTACAAACTTTACTACAAATACCACTTCAACAATATAGTTAGTTGCACATGAATATTATTGGTATCACCACAGTATTAGAACATCCACTACGCCTGCAACCATATCTTGACAAATGCTACTATACCACCATTACGCCACTATACTAATGGTTCAGTGAGGAATCTTCTATGTGGTCACCTAATCTGCTAGAAAGTGTAACTAAATCTACTTCAAACAACACTGCTGAGTCTTAAAATAGGAGGTACACATTGAATAAAGACAGAATACATAAAAGAATAGTTGGCCACAGAAGGAAACACTTTGGTGTTTAGATCTGCTCGATCAAGACAGAATTTGAGCTAAACAACACCAACAATAACAACAACATCACACTTCTATAGCCACATTTGTTGTTGTTGTTAGCACTCCGTCGCTTACGACGTCGAGGGTTCCAGTTGATCCGATCAACGGAACAGCCTGCTCGTGAAATTAACGTGCAAGTGGCTGAGCACTCCACAGACACGTATACCCTTAACGTAGTGCTCGGGGATATTCAGCGTGACACAGTGTGACAAGGCTGACCCTTTGAATTACAGGCACAACAGAAACAGGAAGTAAGAGTGAGAGAATGTTTGGTTGAAAGAGTACAGCAGGGTTTGCCACCATTCCCTGCCGGAGCCTCGTGGGGATTTTAAGTGTTTTCGCTCAATAAACACTCACAACGCCCGGTTTGGAAATCGAAACCGCGATCCTATGACCGCGAGTCCGCTGCCCTAACCACTGGGCCATTGCGCCTCCACATAGCCACATTTAATCGTTACAAGAAACACTATACAATTACAGCTTCCACATTATTACGGTACACCCAATTCCTGTGATAACAGCACGACGGAAATAGCTTTGATGGCGATCGATACCAGAACATACGTATATTCAACTCACTTGCTGATATGATTTGAAATACAAATATAGTTTTACACTTCAGTTTACACTAATGGTTGAAATATTTCATGAGGTATCATGTAAGTTTTTCTCAACTACAACTTTAATCCTTATGCTCTCCAACGCCGTCGATAGATCAACAATACATCAAGCTTTTCCTGGAAAAAGGAGACATAAAATATCGCCAAATTCAGCCCGAACACCCTGAATAAACTATTTAAGGATTGTTACAACGCTACTCTTCTCATCACAAATTTGTTGACTCTCTATCACCACTTCATTGTAGACACTGTCACTATGTCCTTTGGACACCATCATAGAGACACTGTGCGACGTTGCGTCATACGATTTTGAGGTCTTCACTTTTTGGACTTTATTATTATGAAATTTGGGGGCGCATTCTGATATAATTTTCTGTTTGAATTGTAAGTCTTTTGGCTGTCTTCGTAGCAGATAATTCCAGTTAATGCGAACTTTTGAGATTCATAAATTATATGAAACCAGAAAATATATTGAAGACTTCTTTATATCATCTATCTAAGAACAGTTAGCTTAGTAGCCCACACACGCCATCTCTTTTATTTGTATTTTTCTCATTTCTCCCTCTCTTATAGTCTAGTTATTTCTGTAAAAGAATTTGAATTTTTTATTAGCTAGTGAAACATTTATAAAATTTTCTGAGAAAACGTTATTTTCCCTTCCTTTTTTTATATTTTGCCTATAAAAAAACGGACTGTCGTCATCACGAACTTGATACGCTGGTGACAAGTAATAAGCCGTAAATACTTTAATTGGTAAGCCAGAATCTTCTCACTTTTGCTAATTCTTACTCTCCAAATATTCTGAATCCGAAGTTCTTTATTTTTCATAAATGTAATTTAATTTTAATTTGGAAGTGCTGGAGATAATAGAGATTCCAGAGCCGCAATTATGAGTCGTGAGTTCATGATGATTAGCTAGGTTTAATCAAATCAGAGAAACTGACGACAATTCTGTCAGTATATTTTAGATGATTGATATTAATTATTGCTAATTATATCTTCCAGGCTTTTCACAAATTTTACTTTTGATTTGTTAATTGTATTTTATAAACAAAGATCTCGTAATTAATATATATGCGCACGTGTGTGTGTGTGTTTGTGTGTGTGTATGTTTGCCTATATGTGTGTTTTGTGTTTTATATATAATTAATAGCTATGTTCGGTATTTCATAAGATCAAGGACTTCTTTTATTGTGCAAATGATGTAAGCAAAAAATCTCGAGACTGCATGTTCAGTTTTTGGCCTTAATGATAACGAAGAGTGGAGGCGAATTTTAATATAATTTTCTGACTTAATTTCGATTTGAATGTCATATGTTTGTGTTTAAATCACAAGAATCCAGTTAATGCGATCTTTTGAGATTCATATATTATATGAAGCCAGGAAATGTAAATATTTAGATACTGACGAGTGATAAAGCTCATGTAACTGATTGTTTGTCTTCTCTATTGATTTATAGACTAAACCCAACCAACCAACTTTCTTATATTGACTATGATCATCGTAACTCTCCACTATATTTGTGTAAATGGATTACCATTCTAACATTGTATCTGATATAGTTAAAAATTGGCTGTTTCCGTTTCCGAGAAACCTAGCGGTCTTCATTTGTATTTATGTATTTGAATATTTTAGTTTTTTTCTTTTTTAAAGTGCTCACATACATAGACATACGTTGAAGGACATATGTATGAACATGTGTATATTTTAATATAAGTGAGTTTTTTAAAAATATTTCTGAGTAAATACATACGTATAATAGGGTCGTGCGTCTGTATTTGTGTATGTTACTGCGTGAACATAAAAAAGAAACCCATTAATGAACATAGTTTATGTAACATTATTGTTTGCTGACAGTACATAAACTGATTTTGTGTTTTGACTCAACATCCTTCATCAGAAGGATTCCATTTCTCGCCCAAACACTTATAACCGTATAATTACATATACATCAACTTACACACATGCATAAATACTTCAAAACACGCGCGCGCGCGCACACACACACACACACACACACACGCACACACACACATATACATACATACATGTATATATATATGTGTGTGTGTGTGTGTGTGTGTGTGCGTATTATAATGAGATCTTATAAAGCATATGTTATATAATCTAGTCTCGGGTGATTCCGCGCTAGTTCAACATCGTCAATAACAAATCAGCAGGAAAAAAGAAATTGCGTAAAAAAAAAAGGGATGGTTTGACGTTTACAATATATATGCGGACATTTAAGTCTTAGTGACGCACATAACACGCTTATTACGCTACAAATATGGAATCCAAGTCACAATCGTTGTTTTTGTTTTTCGCTAAAATTTCTTTATATACATTGTGGCATATTTTCCACACTGCAAATTGTTAGCAAGACGTGTATGTATGTTTGTATGTATGTACGTATGTATTCATATGCATATACATACATGCATAAATATATGTATAAATATATATATATATATATATATATATATATATATATATATATATATTTGTTATGTATATTATAAAGTATATATTATAAAGCGCATGCACATTCATTTGATATAGCACCTGAGCTTCTTGCTAAATTTAGTCACGTCGTCTTAAATGATAAATAGTATCCGTTGCTTAAGAAAAAACACCTTATAAGAAGATTATATTATAAAATCTTCAGAAATTTCGTAACACTCGTCTATTCATAAATGACTTAAGACAGCATTATCATATCAACGATTATAACTACTGAGAGTAGTTATGGTCATTGATATTATAAGGCTTGCTATAAGTCCATTATAAAACAACGACCATTATTATTGACACACATATGTAAATGTATAACTGTGGGATGCTCAGAGTTGAACCAATAGCTGGTTGTCAGTATCACAGAGGATCTTGCGTAGCAAATGCATATGCTTAGCATTGATTGAATCACATCACAAAAACTAGCTTTTCTCTTAGGAACCAAAAAATATTTCTGTCCCCAACAGCTACAGACATTTTACAAGATTTAATGAATCACAAAATGGAGTACTGCTTCCACAGCTGGGATGGTGCTGCCGCTACCCACATAGATGTATTGATCACTTTTAGGGATAAACATACAAGCGCTAGCCTCTGGGTTGTCATTTGCATTTCAAATCCATTCCTTTTCCAGCTTCCCGTAAATTTTGGTGCATTCATCACCATCGGGACCAGGATACCCATTTTACCTAGTCATAGTTTGAGAGCTACTTCAGTGTTTTGACTATGTAACCATCCGTTGAATGTTATACATACTAATTTTCGAACAGAAACAAGAGTAAATTTCGATCATTATCAGTCATATGACAGAATATAGTAACTAAGGTAGATAAATTCGATATATTTCATCTTACTTGGTTACCTTATACAATATACAATAAAATCAGAGTTGACACTCCCACACCCAATGGTGGATGAACGAATGGAGAAAAGTGGAGAAACACTGCCAATAATATTAATATACTTTATACAATGATTATCTTTTATTATGTCATATTTAATCTTGTTATATATTGTCATTTATGCTTACACGCAATTGCTGTCATGGATATATTAATCACATCCTTGTATGTATATTACTCCCTCATATACAAATGCTACAACTCCTAATACTCCCTTGAGATAATAAATTCATAAATATTTAAGAATAATCAATTTGCATTAGCTGAATTTTCAAGCCAAACTATATTCATCTAAATATCGGCCAATGCTTAAATATTTATTTTATGCTTAACTTTAATGTTATAGCTAACTATTGTTTAGAACCACCCAAAACACGATATCTTAGAGTCAGAAACATATTAATTCGACGAAAATTTACTTAGATTACTCTAAAGTGTATAGCTTCAAAATTTATAACACATTTCATAAAATAATTATTTTTTGGTTTTAATTTCTCTTGATAAAAATATAAAAATTCTCAAACTAATAAATCATAGATTCATTTCTCAGATACGGCATCGATTTGAAAAACAACAGATAAGTTATCAGGGTATAACTCAAAAAGACGCCACCAAAATTATCCAATTACACACACGCACACACACGCACACATACACACACGCACACATACACACACGCACACACACACACACACACAATATATATATATATATATATATATATATATATATATATATATATATTTTATGCACTAATATATATATATATATGTATATTAGTGCCTAAAAATTTATAAACGGAGAGGAGTCCACCACGTGGACTCTTAACATGCTAAACAGGGCAGTCAAAACCCAAACTACGGAAAGAAAG
Organism: Octopus bimaculoides; assembly: GCF_046866305.1. Lineage (NCBI taxonomy): Eukaryota > Metazoa > Mollusca > Cephalopoda > Octopoda > Octopodidae > Octopus > Octopus bimaculoides. The sequence continues at coordinate 106,232,639 of NC_142930.1, read as the reverse complement.
ATTCTTCTTCAACGCACGTTGTTTGTAAACGAACAGGATATCTAAATGAATAAAAATCTCAGTTAGCCCTCTACCGGTGAGTTTCACTATCAATGATCAAATAAATCTATTACTCAGTGAAATAATTGATTAATTAATCATCCGTAGTTCATCAGTAGGGTAGCTGGCAAGTGTATAATTATGAAACTATAAAACGCACCGAAAAAAAAGAAACGGGACAAAATGCATGAACATTCAGTTCCATCTTTATACAACATGAATTTAAATTAAATAGGGTTCATTTAGATACCCTGCTCGTTTTCAAGCAACGTGCCTTGAAGAAAAATCTTTCTCTTCGTGATTTGGGTTTTGACTTCCCTTTTTAGCATGTTAGGAATTCACATGGTGGCCTCCACTCTGTGTATAAATTTTTATGCACCGTTATATAGAAATATTTGTCTTCTGACTTTTATTACACATGCTAACCACTGGTAAAATTTATCATTATTTTAGAATAATTTTTACACTGTATTTATATAGTTAAGTATTCCGATTCTTCGGCCGGTTATTACTCAGTTGAATTTATTTATTGCTGTACTATGCCGACTCGACACGGTGCTTGAGGATATTTGATTTGAACTCATGATGTATAAAGATGGAACTGAATGCACATGTGATTTGACTCGTGTTTTTTCGGTGCGAATTATAGTTTCATAATTATACATTTGCTAGCGATCCCACTGATGACTTTGAATGATTAATGAATCAATTAATTGATTAATTAATTGATCTATTTGATCATTGATAGTGAAGCTCATGGGTATAGGGTTAACTGAGATTTTTTTTTCATTTAGATATCCTGCTCGTTTACAAGCAGCGTGCCTTGAAGAAGAATCCTTCTTTTCGTAGTTTGGGTTTTGACTGCTCCTTTCAGCATGTTAGGAATCCACATGGTGGTCTCCTTTCCGTGTATACATTTTTATGCACTAATTATATAGAAATATTTATGTCTTCTGACTTTTATTAAGCATTCTGATCCCTGGTAAAATATATTACTATTTTTTTAAAAATGATATTTTTATATCGTGGCTCTCCGTCGGTTATGATGACGAGGGTTCCGGTTGATCTGATCAACGGAACAGCCTGCTCATGAAATTAACGAGCAAGTAGCTGAGCGCTCCACAGACACATGTACACTTAGCGTTGTTCTCGGGGATATTCAGTGTGACACAAAGCGTGACAAGGCTGGCGCTTTGAAATACAGGTACAACAGAAACAGGAAAAAAGAGTGAGAGAAAGTTGTGGCGAAAGAGTAAAACAGGATTCACCACCACCTCCTGCCGGAGCCTCGTTCAGCTTTCGGTGTTTTCGGTCAATAAACACTCACAACGCCAGGTCTGGGAATCGGAACCGAAATCCCACGATCGTGATTTCGCTACCCTAACCACTGGGCCATTGCGCCTCCACTGTGTGTGTGTGTGTGTGTGTGTGTGTGTGTGTGTGTGTGTGTGTGTGTGTGTGTGTGTGTGTGTACTACTTGGTGTACCCGGTAATTCCCGGGGGGTAAAGACGTTCTATTGAAGCGCCTTATTACTCTGATATAAGAAAGCAATTTCGTTATAACTGCCACAAAAGGTATATTTTCCGTCAGTAAAAAGTAAGAAAACAACTGTCAGCTGGAGGAGAAAGAGTTTGTTGGAGGTTGGTGAGAGAGGTTTTCGGAGGATGGTGAGAAAGATTGTCGGTGATTGGTAAGAGAGGTTGTTGGAGGTTGGTGGGAGGCAAAGACATTACTCTGCTTAGCGAAGGCATCTGGGAAATATATAACTGCTATCATTCACAGAAAAACTATTGTTTTACCATGAGAAAGCGCTGTTGAAGTGTTAAGTGAAATTTTGCAATCGAGGATCGAATCCACGCTATGTCTGCATGAAGCTACTACAAATATGTTGTAGAATAAAAAACGTATCTACTGTCATGAACAAAGTGTAACTGCAAAAATGCAGAATTATCGGAGTATGTATGTATAGAAACGTAGGAATGAAGTCTTTAATGTTTAAGATTCAAATTAAAGAAGTGCAATAATAATGTTTAGCAGTTCAAAACTGTGAGTAGTGAAATGCAGAATTAGGTCGGCTGATCGTGAGAATCAAACATTAATCGCTTCGCTAAAAACGTCAGGTGGTATGGGTTATTTCCTTTGGGTTGTTAAAATAAAATATTAGTAATATGTAGTAGATTGAGGGATCTATTGGAAGGGCCCTCTTATAGATATTTTTCAACAATCTAAGTATGTCACGAGGTTTCCATGCATGAGCTTTACTCACGTGTCAAATAAAGTATAAAAGTAATATTGTCTGCAAAAATTAGAAATAAGACACACAAAAAATCAATATTCAAAGTAATCAAACATAAACAATGAAATGGGTTAGTTCCCTTGAGTGTTCAAAAAATATTGTACAGGTGCCATTAGGTGTTTTTAAAAAATAGTTATATGTGGTAGATAAAAAGGTCCCTTCCAAGGGCCGTATTATCAATTTTTTTCGACAATCTAAGTATGTCACAAGATTTCCAGACATGACTTCCACTCACGTGGCAAGTTTCATCAAAATCAATAAAACGATGTAGAAGGAGTTAGCTAACAACGCCACAAACAAACACACACCGATTTTTCACAATTGTAGTAGATTTGTGTATTTTTTTATGAAGAGGTGAATCAATGATAGCTATATTATTGCATAATGTAGTAATACCTATGAAATCTATTTGCGATGAAGCAATTGTAAATTAATGTAATAAAAAGACGTTATCTTTGGTTATCATAGTAGAAAATCTACGGATATTTATGAATTTTCAAACATGTGTTTGATAAAACAAAAAGTCTCCGGATTATTGTATGCCTGATAGCTTGGACCCGTAATTGACCTTAAAAAAAGACGAACTTCAGGTTTAACACCCGAGTGAAATTATCATGTGTGTGTGTGTGTGTGTGTGTGTGTGTGTGTGTGTGTGTGTTTATTTGGGTGTGTGTGTTTGGTGGAACATCAATCGAAACTAAATCAGTTTGTTTGGTCTCTTAACCGTTCTCCCTCTCCATCCTTCTGATGACATAATGCTTAGCAACTTTGGCACAATTTCGAACGCTTTTTAGTCGAAGTTATTCCGAACTTACTGTAAAGTTTGTAGACTTCAAGTATGTAAATGGTATGTTTGCCCTCCGCGCTATTCAAACTAAGATCACAAATAAATGAAATTATTATCTATGACAAAATTAGCTAGGTAAAGTCATTTTAATATCTCGTATATTAAAGTGTCTGAAGTATTATCAAATATGTGATGAATAACTAAAAATGAATATTTATTAATGGCTACATTGCTTCTTTCTTGTCTCCATCGAAGGGTCCTTGATTTTATAATTAGTTGAGAGCCGTATAAAATCCCTAGTGGTCTTCTGTTCTGTACCACCATATTCTTAATTAGAATTTTCTTGGCTCGTATTTCGGCATTATGATTAAGCCGGAAATAATTATTTATTCATTGCAACTACAGGAGAAAATGCTAGTCGTTTCTGATTATCTTACATGTCAAAGTATTACCGTTTAAACACTCATACATTCGATAACCTTATTGCCGGCGCATAAGACGCAGTGTCACATAAGACATACCTCTATTTTACAAGTATATTTTGTGGAAAAAACAAATGTAATGTTTTATCATACACTCATACACTCAGTATCCCATCTGTAATACGGTCGCATTAGACGCGTAGCAATTTTTTGATAGATAATAATAAAAAAGCGCACTTTATACATCGGCATAGCCAGCACACTAAGACATATAGAAAATTAAAATTCAGTACTTTTTGGAAGAAGACAATGTAGTTGAGATACGTATCGCCTTAATTGATGGATTTCCTCAAAACACGTAAAGCAACTGTACACAGCCCACTCACTGTTTCGACACACATTCACTCAAAACCACGCAAAACCCCAAATTGCAGAGAATGAAGCAAGGTATTTAGAATGTAGATTAAAGAAAGCATTCAATGGTAAAATGACTAAGTAAATAACAAATAAATTGTAAGTAATAGGAATAATAGTTGGTAATTAAAACAAAACGAAAAAGAAAGAGATTCGATATTTAAATGCATCAAGTACTATTAGAATACATGGCAGGAGTAGAAAAAACACGAACAAGAATTACTGCAAGCAATTTGTGTACAACTGCATTGGTAGAATGATATAATTTATTGGACACATGCAAAGAAAATTAAAGAGAAACGACTGAAATGGACAGCACATATTTGAGGTGTTTAGTATTAAATACTTGCACCGCTAGATTAAATTGATTATCGCATGTTCATACACAAAGAGTTCAGAAGAAAAATGGTCTTAATAATGAAATTGACTCACTACCTCACTACGATTGTGTACATACGATGCACACATATTTGCACACAAAAGCGCTAACACAAGCACACACACAAATATATATATAATATATATATATGTATGTACGTATGTATGAATGTCTGTATGTATATATATATATATATATATATATATATATATATATATATATATATATATATATATATAAATAATAAGAGTGAAAAAACTACAGAAGGCTTGTGTTACATGGTTAAAGTATATATTTAAATTATGTCAGAAAAATGTTGGAAAAATGTTAGAAAAATGTTATAAAATCTTTTTGGTATATAAACATTGTATTTTGAGAAATAAGCGGTTTCGTGTTGTCTTTTCAAATTTCTCTACTTCATTGTGTCGTGTTCGCTCCAGTCTGAGAAAGAGTTCTAGATAGGGGGAGGTAATTAGGGATTTCTTCCGGTATAGGGGAGATAATCGAAATCTAGGAGGTGGTAGAATTTGATTAATTTACCATGGTTTCGTTCTATATTTTTTCCCCTTTTTTTCTCAGTGGGGTGATGAATTTCCTTATTTAAATGTGTTAGCAATGGTTAAGTTTGGGTTTGTATTTTTGAATGAAAAAGGTTTCCTTATTTAATCTAATCTGTGTTGGTATTTTAATGGCACATTGATAAAAAGGAAAGATTATAAATTGTGGTAGCATTTGTTTTGCGCATTTCTCAATATGATCACTAAAAGGTATCATTCGGTATTCTGGGTATGCAATCTGCTGGCGGTGCAGAGTGCATCTACGTCTGAGCGATAATCCTGTGGACCCTATGTAGTTCTCGTGGCAGCCCGAACATCTTATTACATAAATAAGATTTTCTGAGGCACAAGTAAAGTTAGATTTAACTTTGAATTTGTGTCCCTCTTTGAAGAGGAATTCTGAACCTTCTAGAATGTTTGGGCATGTTGCACAATTTGGTCGACTACATTTGTTTACTTTCGCATCTGTTGTTTCGGAAAATAATTTTGCCTTTGTGAGGATCTTTTTCAGTGATTTTGGTTGTTTGTGGCTCTTGATGATTTTGTGGGTGTGTAAAATTTCCTTTAATTTGGGGTCCTTATGTAGCATTGGTATGTTTTGGGTGATGATGGTGAAGGCTTCTTTGTTTCTGGGGTTGTATGTGGATATGTACGGCAGTATTTTCGGGGAATGTGTGTTGCTGTGTTTAACTTTTCTTAAGTTTTCTATGTTAATTTGTGATGCACGTCTGATTCCATCCTCTATGAGTTGAACTGGGTAGTGTCTGTCAATTAGTGTGTTTTTGAGTTCTTGTAGTCTGTAGTCTCTAGTATTTTCTTCTGACACTATTGTGCATATCCTTCTTGCAAGGTTGGAGGGGATGTTTGTCTTGGTGTGTCTTGGGTGGCATGAATCAAATAGTTGATATTGTTTGGCGTCTGTGGTTTTGTAAAATATGTCCGTTTCTATTTTTAGGTTTACTTTTTTAATTAGTATATCCAAGAATAGGAGCTCCTTTTGGTTGTACTCCATTGTGAACTGTATGTTTGGGTTGACACTGTTCAATAGACTTTTGAATTTCAAAAGTTCATCTGTGTTTTCATTCCAGAGTATGAAACAGTCGTCCAAGAACCTTTTCCAATTTTCTTTTATGTATTGGGAAAGGGTGTTTCCAAAGGTGGATAAAGATTCCTGGTATATTATTATTTCCAAGTAACCCATTGTTAGGTTCGCAATGACTGGAGCTGCCCTAGTGCCGATAGCAATTCCGGATTTTTGTCGGTAGAAAGTATTGTCAAACATGAAGTGGTTGTTTCGTAAGATGAATTCAACCGATTTAGTAATGAATTCTTTACTGATCCTGTTTGGGATTTCTGTCGGGAATTGATCCAGCCAGAATTGAATTGCCTCAAGTCCATAATTATGAGGTATACTGGTGTATAAATTAATCACGTCAAATGAGACCATGATTGTTTCTTCCTTGATTTTTTGATGGTTTCATTTATGATCTGGCTTTTGTGTATTTTTGGCAGACCATAGAAAAGGCTGGGCTTGCATTTGAAGTTTGTTAGAAAATCAATCTCCTTGGTTGACAGTTCATTTCCATGTGTTTTAATTAGTGAGGACAGGGTTTTCATTATTTTTTGTGGGGTGTAGTTTGTGACTTTTTCATAGTGTTGGTTGTCATCCAGCATGGAGATTATTAGGTTTTTATAGTATAATGTGTCCATTATTACAACTGCACTTCCTTTATCTGCTTCCTTAATCGTAATATCTTCATCATTTTGGAGTTCTATTAGTTCCTTCCATTGTGTAGTGTTAAAGTTTGAGTTAACTGTCTGTTTATGCATGGTGTGGTAAGGGAAGTTCTCGATGTGGTTGCAGAATTCATCTAGATTTTTATTTCTACCTTTGTGTGGGATGTGCTCCCTTTTGATTTTGACTAGTGAGTCATCTTCAGTGTTGTGATTGGTAAATGCTTCTGTGAGTCTTAATTTTCTACAGAATTCTGTTATACTGTCCTTCACTTCATTTTGGTTGGCTCTGCGTGGAGTTGGGGTGAATTTTAGCCCTTTTGAGAGGATGTCTATTTTTATGCTTGAAAGAGGTTTGGTTGAGAGATTGATTATCTTCGTTTTTTTCTGATTACTAGATTCCAGCCTGTGTCCTGGTGTCTCTGGCCTGGGGCTAAAAAATGTTGTTCCCTAATTACCTCCCCCTATCTAGAACTCTTCTTTCTCAGACTGGAGCAAACACGACACAATGAAGTAGAGAAATTTGAAAAGACAACACGAAACCGGTTATTTCTCAAAATACAATGTTTATATACCAAAAAGATTTTCTAACATTTTTCTAACATTTTTCTAACATTTTTCTGACATAATTTAAATATATACTTTAACCATGTAACACAAGCCTTCTGTAGTTTTTTCACTCTTATTATCTTTTATACATCCAACCACGTGCTTTCACATACCAACTTTCTCACACACACACACACACACACACACACACACACACACACACACATATATATATATATGTGTGTGTGTGTGTGTGTGTATGTATGTATGTATGTATGAATATATATATATGTATATACATACATATATATACATATATATATAATATTTACATGCACATATATACAATTTATATATATATATATATATATATATATATATATATATATATATATACATGCATTCAAAGATATGCATGTGTGTCTACATAGATGCATATATATACCCACACACATACATACATGCATAATATTTGATATATGCATTAAGAATCATGCATTGTTTCAAGTTTTTATGTCTAGTTATAAAACAATGATCTCCACCAACACGAAAACAGAGACTACTTTCTTGAAAAACATCAATACAAAGACACAGCTTGTGGTATTCAAATAAAGTATAAAAGTATTATTGTCTGCAAAAAAATCTTGAAATGAACCCACCCCACACACACACGCACACAAATAACCTTGCACTCCGTCTGTTACGACAGCCTGCTTCTGTAATTAACGTGCAGGTAGCCGGGTACTCCATAGACTTTCAACAGCGTTCTCAGAGAGATTAAGCATGACACAGAATGTGACAAGACTATCAGAAAGTGTTAAGTAAAAATATCAAGAGTTAGGTATAATCCAATTAATTAGGTAATAGTATCTTCCAGCTTTTTAGAAGGTACTTATGAAAGCAACGGTATTTTGTAAAGACCCCTGATTTCGTATTTTGACAATATTCAAATTCATTATGCTTTCTGAGTTAGAAATTATTCTGAGACATACATAACCCGCTTCATTTGGTCCAGTTTCTAAATGCCTTGCATTAAGCGACAATACATCGCTTGAAATTGAAATCGGTTGTATCTCCATTCAAATCTCATATATATATACTTTGCATCTTCCTTTCTGTTTACGCGAAGGTAGAAGTATTACTGAAGTAACGATTTTTAAAATTTTCGTTAATAAGCTTCATACATACATGGTATATGAAGATAATTTTATATATATTTGTGTTTTTAATATATTTATGGTTTTAATATATATTTATGTTCGATTTATGATAATATGGGAATGTTAAAGTTGTTTTGACCAATTAGAGCTTTTATTCAGTATACCTTTCAATTTATTTTTACCTACCTACCTACCTACCTACCTACCTACCTACCTACATACATACATACATACTTACATACATACATACATACATACATACATACATACATACATGCCACTCAAATTACTTACTCTTGTAATGTAAAAAGCAGAACCTTTACATAGTGCGTAAGTATTATATATGTACAGAGGAAGTAACTTAAGCAACGTCATTTCAATCAGACCCCTGCTTCCAATTCTATCTATCTATCTATCTATCTATCTATCTATCTATCTATCTATCTATCTCTTCTCACGGACGTGCTGTCACATCGGCTGCGAAGGTAAACGTTTATTTGACCATTTACTGTCCACATTTTGTTGGAATTTTTAAATAATTTTGTTGCGAAGCACCTAGGCTTCATTTGTGTGTATTTTCAAGGGCAGGAATTGGCCCCCAGGGGCAGTTTCGGCCCTAGCAAAATACAAAAATTTCCTTCTTGACATTTGAAAAATGTCGAGAAACATAATTTTGGAACGCTTGTCTTGTTCTTTTGACAAGCATTTCCCGAGGCTTCAGATGCCAGAAGAGAAAAAAGAACAGAATAGCGCGTGCTCATGCAGTGGCAGGAACGCAGTTGCTGTAAACGTCACAAAGACTGTGAGTACAGCTACTAACAGCCCTCTCACCACCACCACCACCACCACCACCACCAACACCAACAACAAAAACAAAACTGTAACCAAGGTTACAAAACCATGCGTGAAAACCGTCACAAATGTCTCTGACGTAAGCACCACTGCTGCTGACGCCATCATCACCACCACCAACGACAACAACAACAACAACAACAACAACAGCAACAACGACAACAACAACAACAACAGCAACAACAAGGAAGTAAAGTTATCGGCCGTCAGCAATGACACCATCACCTGTTCAACAAACTCTGCTGCCACTACCACCACCTTTGAACCAGGCAGTACATACACCAACATAAACAAAAATATCCAGAAGAACATGTCCGCCAGCACAACAAAAACAAATTTCGCAAATGCTCTAAAGGAAAAAAGAACAACAGTGACATTCACACAAAAACAAATAAAAGACACAAAATCCCTTCTTACGAAAGAAGGAGATGATGTCAGAATTAACATCCCAAAAGATATTATAGAAATGAAAAACAAAAAGTGCATCATTTATAAACTGGTAAACACAAAAACCAGACGTGTAGAAAATGTTAGCACAGATAAAATTGAAGTTTGTCTTAGAAAAATTTGGCCTTATCAGAATCATGTCACCTGGGGAAGGAAATTCGGAACGGTGCAAGTAAGGTTTCTGGATGAAAATTTAGCTAAACAATTTTCGACACTCTCTCTCCGCACAGATGACTTGGTAATGATACCGAGTTATCTAGGACAGAGAGTGACCAAAGTTATGATAAAAAATGTGCCATCGGAGGTGGACACCCAATGGCTGATATCGGCCGTGTGCCTGGAAATGGAGGAGGCAAATATTTTGGAGATTACGGTCGGAGAGGAAAAGAACTGGGGAGGGAAAAATCTGGAAATCCTTCTCCACATCACGGAGGAGGCTTCACAGAAAATTCCTCCAAACATTAGATTGGCAGAGGACCACAAGCTGTATGTGGTGGTAGAGGGCAGGCGACCTCGCTGTTACCTATGCAACAGCGAAGCACATCTGAAAAAGGACTGCCCTCTGGCCGCTAAACAAAAACAACAACAACAACAACAACAACAACAACAACAGAAGCAACTACCAAATACCCCCAACAGAAAAACCTTACTACCAACACCACCAGCAACGCAAAAAACAACAACAGAAATATCAGCAATAACCACAACAGAAAAGACAACAGAAACTGCAAAAACAGAAGAAAAAAAAGAAAATTCCAAGACTGCCTCTCCCTCCCCCATATCACATACACCACACATAAATAACAAGGAGCCAACATCAATAAAAACAGCAACACAAACATTCACAGAAACACACACAGACGCACAAAATTTGCCGTTACCTCTTTCTGACTCCTCAGATCTCCCATCATCCGATGAAGAGAGTGGGGAGGAGTGGAAAATAGCTACGAAAGGAAAGAGGAAGCGCAGTAAGAAGAAAACAAAACAAAATGCAAACACAAACAAAGCAGGGAGATTCACATCTCCCGAAAATACTACTAACACCAATAGTAATATAAAAAAAACAATGCTAACAGCAATAGACAGTACAAACACAGAGTTGATGAATTACATCAACTCTAAAACAAACATCACAAATAACTATATCAAAACCAACAACCACCCACGTACAACACCGCCAAAACACATTAAAATTATTCATGTAACACCAGCATTACACAACACAATAAAATCCCTCTACCCCAACTCGGTAGGGGGATTCCAGAAATATTTGTGCAAGAAATTGTACAATAGCCTCCTTGGTGAAAAATCCAAGGAGGAAACAAAACTTTCTAACGGCAAGTAACACTCTGTTCTTTTGTTTTGTGCTTTAAAGCACACGTATAAATAGAATCATGGTGAAGATTGGTTGTGTGAATGTGCGTGGCTTAGGGTCCCCTTGGAAACAAGGGTACCTCTTAAATGACATCAAGTCACACAATTTGGATATCATAGCCATTAGTGAGACCAGACTCCATGAACCGCGGGCCCTAAAGTCCATGTTTGGCGGACAGTTTAACATTTATTTTTCTCCCTGTCTGACGAGGATGGGCGGTAGTGGCACGGCGGTTCTTTTTCGCAAGAGTCTGGATCTCCAAGTAAAGACGATATTTACGGACCCGGAGGGTAGACTGGTTGTCCTAGATGTGGACGGCAGCGATGGAGGCGCTTTTCGGTTGCTGGCAGTTTATGTGCCTCCTTTAACAGGTCGGTCAGACTTCTTTCGACGTCTAGAAGTATTCCTGGGAACGTCTCGTCCCTTACTTTTAGTGGGGGATTGGAATGCTACCTTGGACACGCATCTAGACTACGTGGGGAGTGACAAAAGTAGAAGGGGATGCAAAGGCCTCATAGACCTGCTCAGACGCTTCCAGTTGTCTGACAGGTACCGACTCGACCACCCAAATGTGCCAACGTGGACTTGGAGCAACCGCATTGGGTCGTCGAGATCGTATCTAGATAGGATAGTGTGTAGGACAAGAGATAGAGATAGTTTAGGATGTCCACAGTTCCACATAGTCAGCTACACGGATCACAAACTTGTGACGTGTACGCTAGACTTAGATAAGGCACATAGGCAGGGTCCCGGTTACTGGAAACTAAACGCGTCTTTCCCGTCGAGACAGGTTTTCAGAGACCGGATTAGCACGTTAGTAAAGAGGGCTTTGACGGGAGCCATCGTCAACAACAAATGGTGGTTTGCCCTCAAGAGAGCAGTGAGGGCGGAAGCAATAAGGTATAGCAGGGCACTAGCTGTAGAGAGGAACAGAGAAGAGGGGGAGCTAGTGATAAAGTTAGAAGAGGCATTGCGAAGTGGCATCGCATCCGACGTTTTAGCGGCGAGGTTGGCCCTCGACCAACACTTCAATGCTAAACACGAAGGGTGTGCTGTCAGGGCAAGGATGCGTGCTCTGAGGAATGAAGGTGTTGGAGCCGCACGAGAGGCCCGGGTGGCGGAGGCGCAGCGGGGTAACAGAGCCACCATCCGGTCTCTGGTAGACGAACAGGGGCGCGAATTGCTCGAGCCGAGCAAGATGTGCGAGGCGTTTCAGCGGCATTTTGCCCGACTGTTCGGGAGGAGTGGCGAGCGAGAAGGCAGGGTGGACTTTAGTGCCTACCTGCACAGCTTGCCACGACTCTCGGCAAGAGAGGCGGAGTGCTGCGAAGGGGTCATCACGGCGGAGGAGGTGAGGGACGCGATGGCGGGTTGCTCGACGGACAAATCTCCGGGTTTGGATGGTCTGCCCTACGAGCTTTACAACTGTATGCCAGACTTGTTTGGAGAAGTCTTGGCGGTCGTGTACTGCAACTGGCAGCAGAACGGGAGCATTCCCGGTTTTGTGAGCCGAGGAGCGGTAACGCTGCTGAAGAAAGATCCAAACAAGGGGGACGCCATAGATAACTTTAGGCCCATCACTCTGCTCAATGCAGACATGAAAATTTTGGCCAAGGTGTTAGCCAAGCGGTTGGCGCTTGTCATCGAGAAACTGGTCGGCACGGAGCAGACGTGCGCCGTGCCGGGCCGGAGCATCCATGACAACCTCCATCTGATGCGCTACATCATAGAGAGGGTAGTTAAGGAACCTGGCATGGGTGGGGCCCTGATCAATTTGGATCAATCGAAAGCTTTCGATAGGGTAGACCATCGATACTTGGAGGCCGTCCTCGAAGCGGCCGGCTTCGGTCCCGTTTTCCGCGGCTGGATGGCTGCCTTGTACACAGGCATCCGTTCGGTTGTTCGCGTCAATGGACGTCTATCGGGACCCTTCGACATTGCACGTTCGGTTCGTCAGGGATGCCCCCTGTCGCCGCTCCTGTACGTATTGACTCTCGAGCCACTACTGCGGAAGCTGGCGACGCTGAGGGGCATCCCGCGAGAACTGGGGTGCGGGACGAGCGTGTCGGCATACGCGGACGACGTCACCGTCATAGCGTCTAGCCACGAGCACATCGAGCTTGTCGGCGAGACGCTGAAAGACTACGAAGCGGTGACGGGAGCGAAAATCAACCGGGATAAGTCGGTGGGTTTGCTGCTCGGCACCTGGAGAAGCAAGCCCATACCGTCCGGCAGCGCCTCAGTAGTGGGACGCTGGACGGACGGTCCGGTCAAGTTGCTCGGAGTCTGGTTCGGTCCGGACCTGCAAACGGAGAAGAACTGGGACGAGATAACGAGTAGGGTGGCCACTCTCTGCCGGCAATGGTCCGAGAGGAAGCTGTCCCTAAAAGGTCGGGCGGAGGTGGCGAACGCGTACATCGCGTCCGTCATCGAATACCGCCTGACCGTCGTGCCTTGTCCCGATCGCGCCATCACCGAAATGGAGCGCATCCTCTTCCGCTTTTTGTGGAAAGGAAGCGTTCCGATGGTGAGGCGATCCGTTTGTTGCCAACACCCGCTGAAAGGAGGGCTGGGCATGCCGTGGTTGATGATGCGCAGACATGCGCTGAGACTGCGACATCTCCGGCTCTACGTAGACGACGGTGAGCAGGTGTGGTCGCCGTTTGTGCGACGCGCTTTCCCGCAGCTCGTCTCCATGACCGAGCTGCAGTCGTGGATCAAAAAGAGGCCGAGGAATGGCGAATGGCACCGTGAGTGTCGCGTTGCTCTGCAACAACTTTGCCGTCCCGGGTCGACCTTGAGCGGCTGCATCACAACGAAGTCATTCTATAGGGGATTAGTGGAGGGCAGGTACGACGACGATCTCGGGGCGAACCTGGGCGTCGACGAGGAATACCTGACCCGCCTGTTCAGGACGACTTTCGGGCCGGGACCTATGGACAACTTCCAGAGATCCCTGGCCTGGCAGTGTTACCGAGAGGCGCTACCCGTTCGGGATAAGCTCTATAGACACGGCTCGCGAAATGTGGGGCCGACCTGCCCGAGATGCGGTCAGAGCGATGAAACCGTTCTGCACGCACTCGTGCAGTGTCCAACCATTTCGGAGCTGTGGGCTTATGTCGAACGACTGCTGTCGCGTGTGGGACGAGTCGGTTTATCAACCGAGTCTATCGTCAATATCGTCACGCCTCCTTCCTTTAAACGGGAAGGAAGAGCTGTATTTATCGTACTTGTGGCTATGGCCAAAGAATGCATCTGGTGGACGCGTCTGAAAGGATTAGAGACAAATACTTTCCTCTCTGGTCAATCTCTCATAAACTTTTTCAAGTATCACTTGAAAAGGAAGGTGAGAGTAGAGAGGCAAGTGTTGTCTAGCAAATGTTTCGAAAAAAGATGGATACATGTAGCAAGAATGGCACGTATAAATGACGAAGCCACCTTGACCATGATTCTATAAAACGTTTTAAAATTTTGTAAACAGAGAAATTTTATTTAACAAACTGTGACGCTAAAGACCGAGGTTACCGTGGTCTTTTCGTAGGTTTTTCTTTCCACGGATAACCTCCCCATTTATTGGGAATTTTTTGTATTTTTCGTATTTTTTGTAAATACCCCAAACGTTTTGCGATGTTTTTTTTTTTTTTTTTTTTTTTTTTTTTTTTTTTTCATCGTTGTCCCCACTTTTGTTTTTTTTCTGCTTTGTTTTCGACCCCCTCGAAAAGAAAAACTCTACATTTGTATTTTGTCCCCTCTGTGTTGAGCCCTGTGTGGCTAATAAAGAAACCTATCTATCTATCTATCAGTTTGTCTGTCTATCTCTTTGTCTGTCCGTCCGTCCGTCTGTCTGTCTGTATGTCTATGTATCTCTTTATCAGTCTGTCTGTCTCCCTATCCATTATATATAAATATATATAGACACACACACACACACACACACACACACACACACACACACACACACACACACACACACACACACACACGCACGCACGCACACATGCATGCGTGCACGAATACATACTTGCACACTTACTCATTTATAAACAGAATACGAATAAAAGCATCCATTCATAGAGAAGTTGTAAGAATACTGATTTCAATAGAAAGCGGATGATCAGTGAGTGATGTAAACTTCATAGAAATAGAAATATAACATTACGAAATATGTTTAGCTGAGAACGGGTTCATAATAAAAAAAAAAATTCAACACGTCTATAACAAGCTGATCTTTACAAACTGACGCCACTAGGTTAAGTACTCCAAACAAACTTGAATATCATATACCCATCTAATTAATACTTTATTCTGTTTAACTCTGTCAGAGGTATTGGCTTCTCTCTAACGTATTCAGTATCATTCCATTCTCCAACACTGCACAACGAGCAGTCTTCGACTTTATTCATCCAAGGGATTTTTAAGCTAATATTCTACATGCTGTTATTTATAGCTTCACCTATTATGAGTTCCGGAGTTTAAGACGAGTTACTTCAGATAGCTCAAGTTACTTAATTCTAAAGGCGTAAACAATACACACACACACACACACACACACACACACACACACACACACACACACACACACACACACACACACACACGCGCGCACACATTGTAAATGAATCTTCATCCATTTCGACAGTGGAGATCCAGTTGTTCAATCAGTTAAATTATCTTCTCATTGCACTCACGATCTTGAGATCGTGATTTTGATTCTCAGATCGGCTGCGTGTTGTGTTCTTGAGCGAAACACTTCATTACACGTTACTCTACTCCGCTGTAAATGGGTAACCCCGCGACAGGCTATCCTTCCGATCAGTGGTTGTAAAACTTGACCGGTGATGTAAAACTTGCTTTATTCCGTTCGTATTCACATTTCAGAGAAACTTTACTATCAAAGTATTTTCCCATTATGCACCCATTTGGCTGTGCAACATTGCAAGCAAGCAAGCAAGATTCAGCTTTGCTTGTAATGTATTATATATATATATATATATATATATACATATATATAGTCAACCTATATATAACAGTCAACCTACTAAGACGAGACACGTTGACAAAAATGTCACGCTAACAGAGTGCTAGATCTGAATGACAGTGTAACGTGGTCAGAGTCACGTTCATGAAGATTCAGTATTATTATATATATTTCCTTTTGCCTTCTAACTATCAACTGTAGTATAATGTAGAGGTAGAAAAGAATAGACAGTAAACTATACAGCAACAATGGGCTATGTTGAGTAAGAAAACGATTGACGTACTTGGTGATGAAATTACTTAGCCAAATCTGAAAGGAATCTGTGTGATGAATGTAAGGGAACCTGGAATGCTATTAATGAATTAATGCACTTATAACAAATGAACTTTTGGATACTAAAAGAATAGTCGAAGTTATAACAAAAATGAGAGGGGGTATCTCTGTATATAATGTAGGGAAAACAGAAGAGAGTAAACAAACTAAAGGAGTAAAAGTGGTAGTGAGCAAAAGAGTAAAAAAGAATATACCAAAATTCTGATTATATTCGGATAAAGTCATTTGACTGCATTTTATCTTTAGAAAGGAGAGGTCATGACAGTCATGCAAATGTAAGCATAAAATGTAGATTATAGAAACGAAGATGTAGAAAAGATGTTCGAAGAAGTAATGAAAATAATGGACGATAATGGATCCAAATATTTAGTAATGGTAGGAAATTTTAGTAGCAAATTTAGGAAAATAAAACAGGAAAGAAAAAAAGAAAAAGTAAAAACAAGACGTGGAAATTTGTCTATGGAGTGAAAATATAGAGAGCGATTGACGGTAGATTTCGGTATTTAATAAACATTAGTTCTTGAAAATTCTTAGTTGAAGAAAGAGAAGAGTGATTACTT
This sequence comes from Octopus bimaculoides, assembly GCF_046866305.1. NCBI lineage: Eukaryota > Metazoa > Mollusca > Cephalopoda > Octopoda > Octopodidae > Octopus > Octopus bimaculoides. The sequence goes on along the minus strand of NC_142930.1, from coordinate 106,215,756 downwards.
GATGTGTCAGAGTTCAAGTAGCCAAATAAGAAATCAGATGTTATGTTAAGTATTTAAAACGGCATAATTTAGGAACGTGAA